>NW_021703786.1:5309091-5430026 GCF_005190385.1 Monodon monoceros | reverse complement strand
AACATAATAAAGGCCATATATGACAAGCCCACAGCAAACATCATCCTAAATGGTGAAAAACTGAAAGCATTTCCACTAAGATCAGGAACAAGACAAGGTTGCCCACTCTCACCACTCTTATTCAACATAGTTTTGGAAGTTTTAGCCACAGCAATCAGAGAAGAAAAGGAAATAAAAGGAATCCAAATCGGAAAAGAAGAAGTAAAGCTGTCACTGTTTGCAGATGACATGATACTATACACAGAGAATCCTAAAGATGCTACCAGAAAACTACTAGAGCTAATCAATGAATTTGGTAAAGTAGGAGGATACAAAATTAATGCACAGAAATCTCTAGCATTCCTATACACTAGTGATGAAAAATCTGAAAGTGAAATTAAGAAAACACTCCCGTTTACCACTGCAATAAAAAGAATAAAATACCTAGGAATAAACCTACCTAAGGAGACAAAAGACCTGTATGCAGAAAATTATAAGACACTGATGAAAGAAATTAAAGATGACACAAACAGATGGAGAGATATACCATGCGCTTGGATTGGAAGAATCAACATTGTGAAAACAACTCTACTACCCAAAGCAATCTACAGATTCAATGCAATCCCTATCAACCTACCAATGGCATTTTTCACAGAACTAGAACAAAAAATTTTACAATTTGTATGGAAACACAAAACACCCCGAATAGCCAAAGCAATCTTGAGAAAGTAAAACAGAGCTGGAGGAATCAGGCTCTCTGACTTCAGAGTATACTACAAAGCTACAGTAATCAAGACAGTATGGTACTGGCACACAAAATATATATATAGCTCAATGGAACAGGATAGAAAGCCCAGAGATAAACCCACGCACATATGGTCACCTTATCTTTGATAAAGGAGGCAAGAATATACAGTGGAGAAAAGACAACCTCTTCAATAAGTGGTGCTGGGAAAACTGGACAGCTACATGTAAAAGTATGAAATTAGAACACTCCGTAACACCATACACAAAAATAAGCCCAAAATGGATTAAAGACCTAAATGTAAGGCCAGAAACTATCAAACTCATAGAGGAAAACATAGGCAGAACACTCTATGACATAAATCACAGCAAGATCCTTTTTGACCCACCTCCTAGAGAAATGGAAATAAAAACAAAAATAAACAAATGGGACCTAATGAAACTTCAAAGCTTTTGCACAGAAAAGGAAAGTATAAACAAAACGAAAAGACAACCCTCAGAATGGGAGAAAATATTTGCAAACGAATCAACGGACAAAGGATTAATCTCCAAAATTTACAAGCAGCTCATGCAGCTCAATAACAAAAAAACAAATAACCCAATCCAAAAATGGGCAGAAGACCTAAATAGACATTTCTCCAAAGAAGATATACAGATTGCCAACAAACACGTGAAAGAATGCTCAACATCATTAATCATTAGAGAAATGCAATTCAATACTACAATGAGATATCATCTCACACCAGTCAGAATGGCCATCATCAAAAAATCTAGAAACAATAAATGCTGGAGAGGGTGTGGAGAAAAGGGAATCCTCTTGCACTGTTGGTGGGAATGTAAATTGATACAGCCACTATGGAGAACAGTATGGAGGTTCCTTAAAAAACTACAAATAGAACTACCATACGACCCAGCAATCCCGCTACTGGGCATATACCCTGAGAAAACCATAATTCAAAAATAGTCATGTACTGCAATGTTCATTGCAGCTCTATTTACAATAGCCAGGACATGGAATCAACCTAAGTGTCCATCAACAGATGAATGGATAAAGAAGATGTGGCACATATATACAATGGAATATTACTCAGCCATAAAAAGAAACGAAACTGAGTTATTTGTAGTGAGGTGGGTGGACCTAGAGTATGTGATTCAGAGTGAAGTAAGTCAGAAAGAGAAAAACAAATACCATATACTAACACATATATGGAATCTACGAAAAAAAAAAAAGGTCATGAAGTACCTCGGGGTAAGACGGGAATAAAGACACAGACCTACTAGAGCATGGACTTGAGGATATGGGGAGGGGAAAGGGTAAGCTGTGACAATGTGAGAGAGTGGCATGGACATATATACACTACCAAATGTAAAATAGATAGCTAGTGGGAAGCAGCCACATAGCACAGGGATATCAGGTAGCTGGTTTGTGACCACCTAAAGGGGTGGGATAGGGAAGGTGGGAGGGAGGGAGATGCAAGAGGGAAGAGATTGGGAACATATGTATATGTATAACTGATTCACTTTGTTATAAAGCAGAAACTAACAAACCATTGTAAAGCAATTATGCTACAATAAAGATGTTTTAAAAAAAAGAAAAAAACAAAAAACAGTTGAATATGATTGGTAAGGTGCTCTGTAGACCGGTTAGTACTGGATGGGGAAGCTGTGTGAGTTGATGAAGATAAGCAGATCATTTGTGGAAGCCAGGAATATTTGAATGGCGTTAGCATCTGGAGAAGTAATTTAAGGGTGAGTGATGAGTCATGAAGGAGAGAGCAGTTACCTCTGGTCCAATCTGGGGAGCAGGAAAGGCTACCCCTCCATTTCATACTGACCCAGTACCTGAAAGAGCCACACTGGAATCCACTATTTGGATTAAGTCAGACATTCTCAAAGTATATTCTTCTGAATACCACATATAAAAGGACTGTGTGTTCAAACACATTTATTTTCTTTACTTCAGCACTTTTTTAGATTTAACTCTCCTAATATTCTTTGAGAATCTCCAAGAGGCAGCTGGAGCATATATTTCCTACCTTTTTTGTTCAGAGAACTCTTTGTTTTGTTTTCCTTTGGCTGGAGGAGCCGCTCATAAGAACATCCTTTGATGGGTCTTGGATTAAGGCATTGCTTCCCTGGAAGACCCCTGCAAAGTAACATACTGCGGGGGCAAAGTAACATTATTTTATCCTCTCTTCTTTCCACAAACCACTGGAGGTGCAGAGGAGAGAAGAATGGAACAAATGGCTAAGAGACCAAGGATGGAGTATGGAAAAGAGGAGGAGGGAGGAAGCGTGTGGGGCCCATTCAGAAAGTAGGGTAAGGGAAGTGGTGACAACAGAGGGAAAGACTAGGCCCTGAACCTCTTGGTAACCACGGCAGACAGGAGGGGAAACCGTGATGACTCTCCTTTCCGAATTGAGTTTTGTGGCTCTAATTACCTCCTAAAAGCAAGTAAAATAGGTACTTGAGAGAGACAAAGAATTCTTTTTCGTTTTAACACTTAATCCTAAGAAATTGTTGATCATATGGCTTCTTATATAAGAGACACTGAATAACATATTAGATGGTCTTCAACAGCGAATTTACAGAAGGCATAGAAACATCCTTCGTATGGCTGTTTCCTCTATTAACATATAACAAAAACCAAAGACTTAGTATGAAGTCACAGCCCTTCGTGGGAATATCTGCAGTGAACTAAGGTCTTGTAACCTAGCATGTTACTTAGTGATCTCAAGTCACACGGGGAGTAGACAGCTCAGGGACTCTCCCAAGAGGGGAAGTTAAGTTAACCAGGTGGAGATCACCGATATGCACAGAGTAGGTTATTACCTTAGCGAAGTGCTACTGGAGAAAGCTGAGAATAGGGTTCTGAGTGAAAGGTGTATAGGGCGGGAACATTTTGAAAGTAGGGGGAGGAAGAGTAGAGAGAAGGGCTAAGGTGGAAGCAGAGTACAGACTCATGATGATTCAGCAAGGATGTGTCTTGGAGGCCACAGAATTAGATTCAAAAATGGGTAAAATTCTCAGAGAGTAAATGGCCTAAGATAGTGCTGGTACAATGAAGCCTAGCTCTGAAGCCCCAAATCAACAATTGAAGGAACAATATACAACCCAGGGTTCAAAATGATTGATTGTATTTCCAAATGGAAGAGACCCCCAACACTCAGATTAAGTGTAATTTACAAATGACTCAAAGCACAGTTGAAAAATGTCAAGAAAACCAAATTTCACTGTAA
This sequence comes from Monodon monoceros, assembly GCF_005190385.1. Classification (NCBI taxonomy): domain Eukaryota; kingdom Metazoa; phylum Chordata; class Mammalia; order Artiodactyla; family Monodontidae; genus Monodon; species Monodon monoceros. The sequence goes on along the minus strand of NW_021703786.1, from coordinate 5,426,064 downwards.
ACTTTCTACACTCTGGTTGTTTCAGGGAAAAGCTAATAACTTGACCATCCTAACAGTTTACAACAGCCATTTTCATATGTCCCTCCCATCAAATACTGTACCCTTTGGTCACTTTGTCCAACACTTGGCCTCCAGGTTGTGATGGTCCTATTCAGGCTCCCCAAATCCCTAAACTCTAATTTTATTAAACATTGCACCATTTGCTCAAATATTGGGTTTCTTCTCAGAATTTCAGGGAATCTTTAATTCCCACAAAACCTATGAGCTCTAGCTCTATCAACATTTGTTTATTTATTTTTAATAATATGAAACCAGCACAAACAGGGAAACGTGGGCAGAGAAAGAAGCAATGGAAGCTGCTCAGTGGCTGTGATTTAGATGGGCTCCTGTAGGGAAATGCTAGAAAGGATGTGAGGATGGGGCCAGAGGGGTAGGGGGAGGGCTTGGAGAGGATAATGCTGTTTACTCCCCCATACGAAGGCTTTGTAGGGGGGAGAAGAGAGTATTAATAGGTTTTATGGGTTCCAAACCAGAGGAAATATGTAAGATAGACTGTGAGTCATGGATGAGTCACTTACAAATGAGATAACTGAAGGCCAGAAGACTGTCATTTCTCTAAGATCAGATAGTGGCAAGGCCAAGGTTAGAATCTAAACCTCTGGGGACTTGCCTGGCAGTCCAGTGGTTAAGACTCTGTTCTTCCAGTGCAGGGGGCATGGGTTCGATCCCTGTCTTCGGAGAACTAAGATCCCATATGCTGCACAGCGTGGCCAAAAAACAAACAAACAAACAAAACCCACCTCTGGACTCCGAGTTCAGTATTGTATTTGCCACATGACTTGGATGGACTGCAAGTGTGGAGAGAGCTGTTTTGCTGTCCTGAGATCTGGGCTGACTTTGAGGGGACAGAAGAGCATAGGGGAGATTGGTTACACTTGGGAAATTTCCCCAAATCAACAGAAAGAGAAGGGAGGCGTGTGTATGTAGACTGCAAACTTTTTGAAATTTGCTTCCGGTGTCCTAACGAGCTCCTGAACACCAGGAAGGTCTCTCCATGCGGGAGGTCTAAGAGGCAGACGATGCATGAAAAATGCCAGGGCCAGGCAGGCAGGCAGCTGTTCATATTTCAGGAAAAGGGCAATGATATTGATGGAATCCTTCTGCAGAGGAAAAGAGGCTCCACATACTGAATAAGTTTCACAGTTCGGCTTCTTTACAGACAGCACAAATCCGATGTGGTCCCTTGACCTCGCTCTGTGGCTTCCTCCTCACGGATTTGACCCACTTTTACCAACCCTCTCACAGAGAAGATGCTCTTTTCCCAGTGAGCCCCAGTGTCTTCCCATCACCCTAATCTGTGGACAGCTCCCATAGGAACCTGGGTCCCTATCACCATCTTCAGTGAGACTCCAGTATTGCCCGACTGGAGGGAGAAAAGGGCCCCCCACAAAACACTTTCCCTCCTCTTATCCACGCCCTTTTGATCTTTCACAAAATGTAATGTCACATGATGGTAGCCTCAGAGGTCAGACTTTCACTGTTGGTTGGTCCCTCTGAGGGGTCTTTAAGTTGAGAACTGTTGGAAGCCCTTTGGGCTGGAGGCTAAGGTACAACCGCAGGTATCAGAGGGACAATGACAAATTAGAATGGTGTCAAGAGAGACTGTTCAAATAAACAGTTGGATGCTTGGAAGTACAGCCTGAAGACCTCAGATCTTTTTCTCCCCTCTGTTTCTTTTTTCCCCCCAAACAGAAGATTAAGTTTGCTGTGAACATGAGCTGATGAAAAGAATTCAAATAGTGCTTTGAATAGGCCCCCAGTCAGACCCACAGGAGAGCTACAAATTGCTTTTGGAGACACCAGTCTCCCTTTACAGAAAGTTAGCATAAAGCCTGCATATCTTCTTTCTATAAGGTACTAACTTGTAAATTAACCTTTAATGGTGTATAAATGATGTTCTGAAAGAACTGCTTATGCAGCTATATTTATGATCTAGAAAATTGCAAATATTTACAAGATTATAGGTGTTAATGGTCTGTCAAAAATGTTTGTATATTGTACATACATTAAACCCTGGTTTCAGACCACCCTGGTATAAAAGACCACCACTCTCTAGTCCCATATAGTGTTTCGCTTTGATTCCATATATGCCAATCCCTATAATTAGCCTGTTCCCTAATATAGATCAAGTCCACTTTATAGGGAATTCTCCCGATAGTTTTCATTTAGTTTAAATCCAGGACCCAGGCTGCCTATGTAAACTGTTTGCTAAATGGCCCAGGATGGCCAATCGATCTTATGTCAGCCCTTCGGAGGCTCCTGGGCAATGGCCTGTGAACTTGTCCGTCTTGTTTCTGAGTGGGCCCCACTGCAAGGCCTAAGTGCCCCTGGTTTGATTGCTTTCCTGAAATAAAATTAAGCCTATATGCGTGCTCCCAGGACTCTCCTTCTGCTGAGGTTCAGTCATTTGAGCCACAGACGTAATTCATTTCAAAGAGCAGCCTAGTGTGACAATAGCACCTTTACTCCAGTGCTTGACACCGGAAAGGACATCAGGCAAAAGGGGACGGACACTCTCCTTTTTCCATCACCGTTAAGCCTATTGTGGTACATTTCTCTGAACATCTGTGTTCCGTGAGTGGGTGCGGCAGGAAGAAAAGAAAAAGGGTCACAGGTTGCTTTGAAATGGTTCTTCCATCCTAGTTTATTATCTCATTTGCACATTTTCATTAATGTCAAACTGTTTCCACAGCTGTCTCAAGATGATGGGTCTCCCGAGGCATTTGCCAGAGCTGTGTCTGTCGCAGCAATTCAGAGAGCAAGCTTCTTTGCAAATGTTAGAAAGGAGCTGCCTTCTCACCTACTCCACTAAAAACACGCAGGAATATGTTTGCCAAAGTTCTGACGTGACAAGATGAACTTTTGAATTTTTACATAGCTCTTCACATAATCACTCCCTCCCACTCAGTCCACTCCCCCACCCCACCCCCAAAACAGAGCAGGGAAATAATAAAGTCAGTTTTCCTTTAAGCCCTCTAACGAGCCCTGACGACACACTCTTAATTTTCTTGAAAATAAAACAGGGGTTTGGGTGGCTGCGGACGGATTGAAACCATTGAAGTCTCTGCAGAGGTCCTGAATGGAGCTGGCCAGATGGCTTCGGGCTCCAAACGAGAAGCAGGATGCCCCAGAGTGAAGGGGAGAGGTTCTGAGGAATCAGGAACTCTGTGTTGGGGAGAGTGGCCTCTCCAGCCCTCTTTTCTGAGATGATTCTCAGAGCTACCAAGTCTTTGGACCTGCCCTGTATTTGGGAAGGATATCAGGGTGCTTGAGAGGGCTTATCTACAGAATTCCATTGGAGCTGTTCTGGAAATCTCTCTACCTTAAAATGCCTGTCAAACCTGTTAGGCTAATGATTCAGTCCCTAGGATTTTGGCCCTTTGGGGACCCATGTGGGAAGAGACGGGCTTCTCAGAGATATTCCCAATATGTCAGAGACACCCACTGGAGTCATAGGACTAACTGGGTTCAGACTGAGAAGGAGAGCTAAAACCTTTTTAACTCAAATCCTATCAACTCAATGTGTTCATGTTGGTTCTCTTACAGTGGCAGTTTCTGATTAATAACAAAATGAGGAAATTGTTTTTCAATAATTGCATCTGGTGTATATCCTTCAAAAATATGGACTCGGAGAGGAAAGGGAGATAACAAGGTCCATGGAGGTGAAAAGTGAGGGGCCACTGGTCTAGGGTGGCTCCGTGTGAGCTACGGAGCACCCAATCACCCCTTTTTTTATTCGGATGCCAAGTGAGGAAACTGAAAAGTAAACACAAGATCAGATCCCAATCAGAGACAGAGTCCAATCTCTGTTCGGTTGCCTCTTATGTTTATCTAAGAAAACAAATGGTTAAATAGCCAAATGTACTATATTTGCTTACTCTCACAAGAGGGTTATGAGTATGTAAGCTTTCTCTCTCACTCAGGAAGTGATCCGCTTTAAGACGGAAGGCTTAAAATTAGGGAGCAACCTGGGCACCAGGCAGGTGAGGCTGGGCCCTGGCTGTTCCTCAGTGTTGTTTAAGAGGGAGGGGCCTGGAATAGTCACACAAACAGCCATGCATCCATTCCGCCTGTAGAGAATGGCAGGGCCTGGGAGGAATTTATCAATTGTTTCAAACCTTTTTTTTTTTTTTTAAGCATTATGGGTTTGGCAAAACCCCAGGCATACTTTACCAAGTGCTTTTTTCCCTCACTTTTTAATCCCACGTGTATTTCAAATGCAATCCGTATGTTACTGATTCATTTACACTTAACTCATCAAGAATGCTGGTTTGGGTGAATTAGTCGATGCCCAAGGAGAAGGCTGGTCCCCTTTTAAAGATGTTAGGAAGCTTTTCCCTGCCTCAGCCCTGTTTGCCAAATGTAGCTCAAAGTGAGCCACCACCCCCGCACCACCAATTTTTAATAACATTAGAAAAGCCATTTCCAAGGAGCACTAAACTTGGGGAAATTCTTCATTCCACTCTCCCTCATTTAAAAATCCGTGTGCATTTTAAGGGAAATCTAATCCATATGCTTCTGATTCATTTACACTTAAGTCATTAAAATGTTGTTTGGAGCAGCCACTTGGTAAACAGAAATGAGTACGAGCCTCTTTTATTATTATTTCATCAAGCCCTTTTCTGCAAAACAGGAAGTCACACTGGGAAAGTTGACTGTCCCAAAGTTTAAACCTGGTATGGCAATTTTTAAGCCACCGTGGTTTCGATAAACCTAGTTTTGGCTATCCTCACATGAAACCCAGGGCTGCGCTCGGCTTGAATGGCAGATGCATGATCATAATTGCACGTAATGAGCCAAATTGCATCCGTGAGTAAGTTACTTCCTTTAAGTAATTTGAACGGAGTGTGTGTGCATGCGTGTGATAACAAATCCTTTGGATGCTAAATATACCTGGTAAGAGGGGACTGAAAATGGAATTGCATGCTGAGAAAGAGGAGAGAACCAACGTGAAACGGTTTATGTGTTTCCATGAACATTAATGGGAAACACACGGGATATAGTCTTCTTTAGTCCTAGTTGAAGACTAGTTAAGGTCATTGAACCTGTGTCATCAAGCTCACTGACAAACTAGAGGGGCAAATTGTTACCGTCCCCTTGTTCTCTCTCCTCTATGACAATGTATGCCAATGGACTTTACTCTCTTTCTAAACCCTTTTTCTCTTCCTCCCCTGAATCTCATGGTATAAATTATACTGGGAACACTTACCTACTCCAACCGTTTCATTTTACAGAAGTGGAAACAGAAGTCCAAGAGTTAGTGACAAAACTAGGACATAGAAGCTTTGACTCCTGAAGTCAAATTGCGACACAGTGGTTAAAAATGAGGACTTGTGAAGTGTGTTTGACCACTGACTTCCCCACTCAATGGTTGGTGATTTTAGGCCTGTTACTTAACCTTGCTACATCTTCTTGCCCTCAAAAATAGGCATAATAATAGTACCTGAACTACCGAGCTGTTGTGAAGATTACATAAGCCACTCCACGCAATGATGTCTAGATGTAATAGACACTCAAGAAATCATGGTTGACATTCTTTCTACTCCTCTGTACAGTCACTCTATATCACTAATAATTTGGGGATTTCATCAGGGCAAAGGAATTTTATGAATAAAGAGACCAGGGTAGCTGCAGTGAACTGAATAATTTGCATATGTTCTAAAGTCCTTTCTCTACCCACTCTTTATTCCAAATCCTGCCCAGCGATGGGCAGGATCTGTGCACACCCAGCTCTGCAACAGAATGCACATGGATGGGGTCAGCACCTTCCTGACATGGAACTCTGAACAAAACTCTCACATCCTGTGGCACTGAATGTGAAAGCAAAATGGAGACTATTTAGAGGGGGAAAAAAAAGCATTACAGCCATCATTTATTAATGTTGTTACTATTTTCACATCTATAGCTTAGTGTTATCTTTCAAATATAATTTTTAAGCCATAGTAGGGCATTATGATTTCTAGTTTGCACTGTGGGTCATGAAAGTTCCTAAAAGTTCACCTATCAGGTAAAGACATCTGAATCCCATTAGAACTGTGAGATGGGGATTTCATGGCAAATAAAAACACTGTATCATTTTAATAAAATCATCATGTGCAAGTGAACGTGGAGGCAAGGAAGGGTTAAATCTGTAAACCTTTACTCCACACTTTTATTCTGGCTAAACTGCTACACTTCCAGCAGAGAGTTTTAGTAACAACATTATCAGTCTGCTACAGAAGCTGGGGTTAGTTCCAGATTTTTGTTTATCTTAGGTAGCAAGGTTTCCAGGGTAGCATTTGAATAAGGACGGGGCAAGAGGCTGACAAGAGCTCTTGGAAGGCAGGGGTGCTGGGAGGCAAGACAGGTAAGCTAACCAGTGCACGTTTCCCCTTTGGTTCCAAAACCCCCTCCTGGAGCTTCAAATGCTGCTGGAGAAAACCGATGGCGACCTGTTTTCTAGATCCAGGGCGACACATCCTTTAATATTAATTTCTTAAATTGTCCAAAGGAAACCGTGGCTATGCCTGTTTCCATGGTGCCAAACATCTGGATGAAGGATGGGGGGAGGGAATCCCCTGAATAGGGGATTTGTCCTCATTTGCTGTGGCCTGGAGGGTCGGCGACTCTGAGTAAACTGAAGAGCACATCATTCTGGGAAAGAAGCTGAGAGTCCAAGGGGAGGGTTTTACACACTGTTGGAAAACGTTCCCCACCGTGTCACTGGGGTGTCTGCAGGCCTGGAGCCTGTGGGATTGACCCTCTTCTTCCAGAGTCATGAGCAAGAGAGAGACTGTTAATGTTTAAGGGCCATTGAATAAAATCAGTCGTGTAGCACGTGGCATTAATGCAGCCCTGTTGTTTACAGCTCCATCTACAACCAAGGGCAAATGAACAGGTGAATCTCGAAGGTCCTTATCGGCTCCAGGATTCAAGTACCAGCTTTTCCTAGTAGAGAAATGACATCGCTACCCCCAGGACCACTGCATCCTCTTCCTTCTCAAAACCACCATCAACACAAAGCTAAGGGAGAGCTTACTATTTCCAGTACCAAACCAAGGCTTTAAGATATCATTTAATTTAATCTACTAGTAACCCTTTGAAGTTGGTGCCAAAACAATTTCCTATTCATAAATCAGGAACACAAGGTTAGATGAGTTGACCAGGCCACCAAGATAGCAAGTGACAGACCTAGGACTTGATCTCAAAGCTTATGGCATTGCTCAGTATGCAGTTAGGTAATCCAGACCTAACTTGAACGAATGAATGAATGAATAAATGAATAAACAAATAATTACAAAGGCCCTTTCTGACTTAACTCACTTCAGTGACTGTTGATAATCTTGGAAGATACTGCTGGGGCAAAAGAGCTAGAATTAGGGTTGAATTCCATATTTATCACTTTGTAGATGTGTAGCCTTAGGCAGGTAATTATGTCTCTGAGCTTAATTTTGTACCTGTAAAATAGGGATAAAAGTAACCACTCTGTAGATTTGCTATTAAAGTTTTAAAATACAATATATAGTGTGTCTGGTTCATAGTTGGTCACTAATATGTGTTACAGATTATTTTTAAATACCTTGAATGTTTATATTAATTGCTTATTACAAGTGACCTAAAACTATCTTTTAAGAAAACTAGACAGGTAGCAGTCAAGGGAAGCTGGCCTCATTTTCTGCCTACCATCCTTAAACCTTCAAAATATGACACCCCCCCACTCTTTACTCCAAGTTTTCAGCCTCAAATAATGAAAAAACAAACCTGATGAATTCCAGCTTCCTTTCATAAGGTGAAAGAACTAGCGGAGGGAAGGCTTGTGTCTGCCAAGAGGAAAATACTCAAATTTTGAGAGACTAAGAGAAATATCACATCTTTCTTATTTTGTAGTTTGCAAATAATGATTTCCTGCCAAGCTCACAGATAATGGATTAAAATCAACACTTCTCTACTCCCCAGTAAAATGGCTTGACTTGAGTTTTTGGAAATGTTTTCATTGATCTTTTCTAACTCCTAGCAGGCTGCTCTCAGACTAAGGCCAGCCCTGGCGGTTTACGCTGCTGGACAATGAGGGGCTTCAGAATGGAAACAGCCACTCTTTGGGTAGGTCTTAGCTCATGACACATTCTTTCTTTAGGCAGAGTCATTATCTACTAATTCTTCTCCACAGTAAATTTGCAGTTCTTATATAAATTCCTGTTATTTGAATATGGAGGCTTAACCAGTAACGACAAAATGTAACCAAGGCACTCAAACGTTTTAGACTCGATTGTCTTGAATATCTAAAATTTAACAAGCTTGTGTAAAAGCTGTGTGATATACAATAGTCCAGGGAAAAGTTGACCATTTACAAAGCATGATTGGGTTACAGTTACCACACTGACCTTCTTGCTTTGTAAACAGGCTACGTTTTCACTGGGGTAACATACAGATTAAATTTCCATTAAAAATTAGCCACTTCTAAATTTATACAATTAATTTGGACTTCTCTGGGGGTACCAAGGAAAGGATGGAAATGCACTTTTCTTTTTACAAGTGTGTTTCTCACAAGGAGTATCCCCTTCCACACCGCCTGAGTTTAAAGGGAGCTTAAGGTAGTGAGTGTCCTCTTCTGGGGCAAATGTCTGTACTTGGTGGATTGAATTGGCAGAGAGAGCTAAATCCTACATTCCAGGCATTTGGAGCTGTGCTGTGACTCAAAAGCAGGAAGCCTGAAAAAAAGCTGGACTTATTTCCCACCTCCTCCACCCTCTCTGTACCCAAAGGCACCAGCGCTCTTTCCAGTATATTCTATAGTTCCAAGCTCAAGGATTGTGCAAACATAACCACCAGTTGTGACCAGATGTCTCCACCAAAACACCATCAATGCAGGGCTGGCACAAAAGAGAATCACTGAATCAAATGGCCATGGTCAAGGGTAGGCTAGAACCCAGGACTTACTTCCCCTGCTGCCTTTCTCCCCCATCCTCATTCCTTCCTGTTCATGGCCTTTCACTATTCATTCTTCCTCTCACTGGCCCTCTGGGACTCTAGTCATTTAAGCCTTAGTGCTCATGGATTAGAGGCAGGACTGGTCTGGTGTCAGGAGGCAGGATGCGCAGCAAGTGGGGAAGTAGCAGGGTCCTTTGTGTCTGGGCGTTGCTTTACATTTGCAGCCAGAGCCACAGGGTTGATTCCTTTCTGCCACAGGCTCCAGCCCTTTGATTGGTCTCTTTCCTCACCATCTCTTCTCCCCACTTCCGGGATGCCAGGGACCTGGGATTTGAGTTCTGTGTCCTCTTTTTTTAAAAATTAATTTATTTTTGGCTCTGTTGGGTCTTTGTTGTTGTGCGCGGGCTTTCTCTGGCTGCGGTGGAGTGGGGGCTGCTCTTCGTTGCGGTGCGCAAGCTTCTCATCACGGTGGCTTCTCTTGTTGTGGAGCACGGGCTCTAGGCGCACGGGCTTCAGTAGCTGTGGCACGTGAGCTCGGTCGTTGTGGCTCACGGGCTATAGAGCACAGGCTCAGTAGTTGTGGCGCACAGGCTTAGTTGTTCCACAGCATGTGGGACCTTCCCGGACCAGGGCTCGAACCCACGTCCCCTGCATTGGCAGGTGGATTCTTAACCACTGTGCCACCAGGGAAGCCCCAGTGTGTCCTCTTTTTATATCCATCTTTGTCTTGGGAGGGTTCTACCCCTAGAGGCTCTGAGATGCCCGTGCTGGGGTCCAGCCTGGGTGTTGGGTTTTTTCAAAGCTCCTCTGGTGATTCTGATGTGCAGGGGATGCTGAGAAGCTCTGCTGTGGAGGAGTCGTCTTCTTTATGAGGACCCACATGGGTGTTAGGGACATCAGACTGCATGCAGTCCGGAGGAAAATAGATACTGGAGATGTAAGCATGGGAAAGACATTACCTGGAAGTTCTGGCTGTGGAGAGGCAGTGTGAGCTGGTTACAGGCTCGACTAACCATCCTGTGTGCATAACGGTACACACAGACGACGTAGTAAGAGCAGATTTGCTGTAACTGTTATTTAAGAAAAACACTAACTGTGTTTTTTTAATTGAAATGTAGTTGATGTACACTATTATGTTAGTTTCAGCTCTGCTACGTAGTGATTTGACATTTGCGTGCATTATGAAATGATTATCACGATAGTCACCGTCTGTCCCCTTGTAAAGTATTACAATATGATCGACCGTATTCCTTATGCTGTATATTACATTGCTGTGACTTACTTATCATATAACTGGAGGTTTGTACCTTTTAATCCCCTTTACCAATTTCACCCGTCCCTCCACCTCCCTTCCCTCTGGCAACCACCTGTTTGTTCTCTGCATCTGTGAGTCTGTTTTTGTTTCATTTTGTTTGTTTTTTAATTTAGATTCCACATATAAGTGAAATCATACGGTACTTGTCTTTGTCTGTCTGACTTATTTCACTTAGCATAATACCCTCTAGATCCATCCATGTTATTGCAAATGGCAAGATTTCATTTTTTATGGCTAATATTCCATTGTATATATATATATATATATATATATACCACATCTTTATCCATTCATCTATCACTGGATGTTTAGGTTGCTTCCATATCTCGGCTATTGTAAATAATGTAGCAGTGAACGTAGGGGTACATATAACCTTTTGAATTAGTGTTTTTTAATTCGGGTGAATACCCCAAAGTGGAATTGCTAATTTGACACTCAGTCTCCTGTTGGACACGTAACAAGGTCTCATAGCCATAATCTTAAAACTAGCGAAAACAGGGGCTTCCTTGGTGGTGCAGTGGTTGAGAGTCCGCCTGCCAATGCAGGGGACACGGGTTCGTGCCCCGGTCCGGGAAGATCCCACATGCCGCGGAGCGGCTGGGCCCATGAGCCATGGCCGCTGAGCCTGCGCGTCCGGAGCCTGTGCTCCGCAACGGGAGAGGCCACAACAGTGAGAGGCCCGCGTACCGCAAAAAATAAACAAAAACTAGCGAAAACATTCACACCTTGCACTCTCATATATACTGGAGTGCCTCAAATACTATAAATTCCCAATTACCTGCTCTCCTGGTGGAGACGAGACAGAGGTTCAGGGATCCTAATATGCTAAAGAATTATTTTATTTGTCTTTATTCCTCTGAACATTTTCTGGCACATGTTCTGGTGAAATGTTTTAATTTTCATAGAAGACTACTGATTCAGCATTAGAAAAAATTAGAGCAATACTGAATATGTATTCTCCAAGTTCTTGACAGGATATATGACCTTTATAACCTTGAAAGTTCCATTGCTCAGTCCTTAAGCAACAATATTTAAGCAAAAATATTCACTAGGGCCTGCCCAGTTTTAAGCAACAATATTCACTAGGGCCTGCCCAGAAGATGCGAAGATAACATGTAAATGCTCAGAACAGTCTGGGCACATGGCAAGGGCTCAATCAAGGTGAATTGTTTGTTATTCCTCTAGGTAGTCTAAATGCTCTTCCTGGATGAAGCCAGACCCTCAGTGAGCCGTGTGCCTGGACCACAGAGTTCCGGCCTCTTGTCCAGATGCTTTCTGGCATTGCAATCCCCCTGGCCTCTGTGAATAATGGCTCAGGAACCAGCCTGCTGAAATTTACTATTGAATTCATAGCAGCAATGCATTTTCTGAGGACCCACAGGAGAAATTTAATTGAGGGTTCAAGGCCAGGAGCCACTGTATTTCTCCCGAGAATCGAGATTTGTTTTTTTTCCATAAAGACTTTACTTTTTTAAGAGCAATTTTAGGTTTATAGAAAAATTGAGAGGAAGGCACAGAGATTTCCCATTCACTTCCTTGCCCCCCTACATGAATTGCCTCCCCCATTACCAACATCCTCCACCAGAAGGGTACATTTGTTACCATCAGTGAACCTATATTGACACATCAGAATCACCCAAAGTCCATGGTTTACATTAGGGTTCATTCTTGGTGTTGCATATTCTATGGGTCTGGGCAAACGTACAGTCACATATATCCATCACTATAATCTCATACAGAGTATTTCATTGCCCTAAAAATCCCCTTTTCCCCTCCCCAATTATTCATTCCTTTTTCAACTATTCATTCCTTTTCCCCTCCCCAACTCCTGACAACTTTTGATCCTTTGACTGTTTCCGTAGTTTTGCTTTTTTCAGAATGTCATATAGTTGGAATAACAGAGTATGTAGCCTTTTCAGATTTTAGGTTTTTTTTTAACATCTTTATTGGAGTATAATTGCTTTACAATGGTGTGTTAGTTTCTGCTTTATAACAAAATGAATCAGCTATACATATACATATATCCCCAAATCTCCTCCCTCTTGCCTCTCCCTCCCACCCTCCCTATCCCACTCCTCTAGGTGGTCACAAAGAACTGAGCTGATTTCCCTGTGCTATGCGGCTGCTTCTCACTAGCTATCTATTTTACATTTGGTAGTATATATAAGCCCATGCCACTCTCTCACTTCGTCCCAGCTTACCCTTCCCTCTTCCCGTGTCCTCAAGTTCATTCTCTACATCTGTGTCTTTATTCCTGGCCTGCCCCTAGTTTCTTCAGAACCATTTTTGGTTGTTTTTATCGGATACCTACAATGAATTTTGTTTCCTTCCTTCCTTGGCTGCTAGGAAGTACAGCATTCATTGCTGACCCATTTTTAGTAACTGTGTGGAACCTTATTGGGTGTGTTTCATCTACTAAAGTAACCTCTCACTTCGCTTAATTTTTCTCACCTCCTCTTTCTCCAGATTCCCTCAGTTGTTATTTTTATCTTATTAACACTGTATGTATTTCAAATTAAAAAAAAATAAAACCTTTCAAGAAGTGGAAGGAAAGTAAACAAGCAAAAAATAAAAGCAATTGGCCTAGGAATGCATTTAAATAATTATTTTGCAAATTTACTGTCCTGATTTTTTCTTTAGTGAAAAGAACATAATAACAAGAGTTCCAGTCTTGGTTCCATCACTGGTGAGTTGTGTAACTTTAGAGAAGCCACTTTATCCCACAGGCCTTCTGTTTCTCTATCTGTAGGTGAAAAAGTGGAAATATATGATTATAAAAGTCCCCCTCAGTGGTGACAACCCTGGATGTATAAAGGAATTCACATTCTCTGAGCATATATCATCAATCCAGAAAGGTACTGAATGACAGATGGGAGCCAGCTTGGGAGCCATGCAGAGCATAAAATTCACAACCTGACAGCTAATTGCCTTGAGCCAACTTGGTACCTTCCCTCAAGGAGTTTATGATCTAATGGAAATCCCTGAAATTCATTCTCAATATCCCAGGGTGCATTGGTAAACATTTAATTATTTGTTGAGTAAATAAATGGAGAGATGAATGAATGGATATATTCTCCAAAGGCTTCTCAAGTTTTGGATTTTTTTCTTTTTGAGTAATTTTTATTTCATTTATTAAAATAGCACCTATATACATAAAGAATGCTACATCCATACAAGAGTTATTAAGTAGATAAATAATTCTTGATGCGGATATGGATTCCTAGTCCCCTTATAACTTCGTGGTACATTGACCCTCTCACTCCCCAACCCCAGAAGTAGGGAACTAGTTCTAAAGATTTATGATGATACTTCTGAAAAAAATATTTCCAGTTATTTTTCCTAATTAGCATTTAAACATCTATCTATTTGTAAGTGTTATTACAATTAAAATTAAATTGTTAGGAAAACTTTATGGTGTTAAAAAACCTGTTATTTTTATTGGTAACTTTTTGATAAATGGTTCTTTGTTGTTTGTTTGTTTCTGAGGGAGTGCTTCACATCGAGGGACCCATAACTCAATACAAAAAAGATATAAACCACTGATTTAGAGACAGATTTGTAACTCAACTCCAGCCTCTGAATAGGATGTCTTGGCATTCATGTTATAAGCTCTCCTCACCCCTTGCTTTATAATTCTACTTTTAGATTCTTAATGCTCATATACCAGGAAACTTTTCTATGGACTCACAAGATCTCTTCCTACAGAAGTTAGGAGTATTGTTGCTTTTTTTTTTGTTTTAATTCTCCTGATAGAACATGCATTTCCATGTTAGCCTTCACGCTTCGTCTGGAGTGGGAGTTACAACAAATGAGATGAGGTTAAGTGGGTGGTCCTTAGCATCAGAACAATAAGTGAAAATGAAAACTGTGCAGTTGTGAGATGGTTGCCTAATCTGAAAATTTGGACATCAGAGAGAAAACCTTTTGGACAGCAAGAGATATACTCTCTACTAATTGCAAACAAAAGTCTGTGCTAATATAAATGCAACTAAGTCAAATGCTGGCTTAACTAGAATGAAAACTACCCTAGAAACAGAGACTTCATTAAAAAAAAAAATCACCTACCTATTCTTTCATAAGATTTCATTTATTACTTTATTCCCTGAGTCACAGATAGTGCTTTTAGGAGCACCTCTTATAAATTACAGTTGAAACATTATTTTACACCACTGCAAAGCTATGCAAAGCTCCCATATCAAAGGAGACCAATTAAAAATATTGAGTAAACACAGTTTGGCTTTATTTGGAGAAAAATAACGAATCATTTTTCATTAACAAGACTATCTTTTTTTTTTTTTTGACAAGATTGTATATGGCTCTTGTTGTAAGTGGCTCCAATTGTTTTTTTTTGAAAAGAGGTGAAATATAAATACTTTCAACAAATAAAATGATGTGTCAGGTTTAGCTTGCCCTCCAACTTTCCTGCACGGGAAAAATTGTTCAAATTGTTTAAAAGTAATAAAGTTTCAAGTGATTATTGATGATGCCTCTACCATTTTAGATACATGATCATACATAATTGTATATTGTGTATAGAAGGGAAACCCTGGGCTGCATATCATATTCTCTAATCAACTGTTGGTTTGCTGAAGCCAAATAACTTAACCCTTGAGGGTATGCTTTCCCCTTTCCTTCTAGAAGAGCTGTAACATGGCGTATAGATCTGATCTGTGTGGCATATTCCAACCAGATGCTTTATGAAAAAATACTCTTTGGGCAGAAATTGGTATTGATTTATTTGAATAATAATATCAAGCTCCTTAGATTAATGACATAAAATTATGTTTATATTTCTGGATAGAAACATGTCAAATTAAAGAATGATAAATTCTTGGCCAACGTACTGTCACTTTCCCATATCGTGCTCAAGGCAGACATTACTAACCAACTCTGACATTCTTTTTCATGAGCTGGGACTTGGCTTCAAGAGCATTTGAACTACTCTTTCAATGGATTGTAGTTCACATGTAAGATGAAACTTATTTGCCTTGCAGTTTGAAGCAGGCAAAATATAGCAGAGGGCCTGTAGATCACTGCCTGGATTCTAAACCAAGAGTAAAACTGAGTTTTTTGAACCTTAAAATTTCAAAGGAAAAAGAGGATGGAGGATCCTTAGGTTACGTTGTCCTTTCTGCTCCATTTTTTATGAGAAAACAAGCCTTCTATGCCTATGGAGGTACTGGGGGAGAGAGGAGGTTGTTGAGGTGATATCCAATATCCTAACCCTTGTTTCAACCACTGTAATAAATACATATAGTAAAACTATTTCACAGAAGCTTTTTTTTTCCCATGGAAAAAAATGCCAACAATGGTACAGCAGAAAAATCCAGAAGCACTGGAAGCTGCCCCAGCGATTAAATCTCAGTAAGTGCTGTGGGACTATTGGCTTTTCATATGGAAAAGAGCGAAACCCCTATTCTAATTTATCTCCCCATGAAAAGCCAACAGACCCACAGCCCTTACTGGATAGTCCACCTTCCCCACCGCAGTCTCCCAACCTCCTCCTTTACTTACCACTTTTGGGATCTCTATCCTAGTGCAATATTTATTTGTCTAACCCTGTGACAGTATTTACTATCTGAATGACTGCAACTTTATAAGTCTAGCTATCTGTTCATGACAAATTTGCCCAACCTTTGTCCCTTTTCAGAATTGTCTTGGCTATGCTAACACTTTTGTTCTTCCATATGAAGTTTAGAATCAATCTTTAAAGTTCTGTTAACAAACCTGTTGGTATTCTGATTGAATTTCTTTTTCATTTACAGATTAGGAGATCACGTACATTTTTACAATGTTGAGACTTTCTGTGCATGAACATGAAAATTCTGGCCATTCATCAAATCTATTCTTATGTCTTTCAACAACCTTTTCTTGTGAAAATCTCAAAGGTTAAGTTGATCTTAGCTACAGGTGAGACTTACTTGCCTAATGATACTGGAGTTGTTCTGGCTAGACTGGCCACGACTGGGGAGTTTTCTGCTCCATTCCGTGCTGTTCCTGATGGCAGAGTGCTCCTCATCCCTGTCTCCCTTGGTCCTAGTACCCCAGTGAGATCAAGTTACAACTGTCCATATATTAACTTGCTTGATAATGCACCTTTTAGCTTTCCCTTCTATGCCCCATTTACCCTCTCTTACCCATATTTCCTGTGATCACCTCCTAATAAACCACATGTACTTTTATCCTTGCCTCAGGCTCTGCTTCTGGGGAAACCTTGACAACTATTACATAGATTTCCATGCCAAATGTAATCAAGTCTAATTCTCCGAACCAAATATTAAAGAAACTCCACCTGTGATAACCTTCAGGTAGGGTCTTTCAGGGGAAGAGCATGGTCTTTGGGGCCTGGTAGATGCCTGGATTCCAGCTTCCTGATTGTTTTCACTGTATGGTCTTGATAAATCTCTGTCTTCCACCTACATGAAAATAGTAACCTAAGCCTTAAGAATAATATTGTTCTGATTATTGAATGACATGTTAAATTTTACATTCATTCAACAAACATTTTTTTTCTCCAGACATAACTTATATAAGGAACATAGTTAAGTAGCTGGCACAGAGAGGTGAACAATAAATGGAAACAATGGCTGTTGCTGTACACTGATGAATGGGTGGCTGAGCAGATCTTGGAGAACTTATGACAATAGATGTTTGGTAGTAGGAACATGCATCTGTCATAGGTGCTCTGCACCAGGGTGCCTTGTGCTCTGCATCAGGGGGTGAGCCTTTGAAGGTAAACAGACCTGGGTTCAAATACCCAGTGAATGACCCTGTCAACTTCTCTGGGACTATCTGTGGGATGATGATCGTGATGCCTTCTGCAGGGGCTGTGTGGGGAGGAACTAAGGAGATAAGGGACGTAAAGGCCAGGCCTTCAGGAAGGTTGCCTCTTAAATTGCCCTTTCTGAAGTTCTCCTGATTGCTGCCTACTGGGTACATTACATCACTTTCTCCTGACATAACGTGTCACATCCAAAGGCATTTAGACAAGTCCTATTGGTGGGCCCTGTTCTGTCCAATTCTTCAGAATTGACAGTAGTCAGAACAGAATACTGCTTTTTATACTCTTGATAAAGGCAACAAACAGGACCCTGCTATCCACTCTCTAAGAAGTTTTCTAAAATGTAGCTTTAGAGAAAGCATACCAAGGCCATGTTCAAAAGCAGGAGGATATAACAATTCTATTGTCTTAATAAGCAATCTTAAGAAGAGGACAATTAAGTGAGGAAGAGGGAACATGATTTTTAAAGTCAGATAACTTGATTTTAATTCCAGGACTGCCATTTTGTAGGTACATGTGATCTTGGGCAGAATGCTTCATAGCTGACCTTCAATTTCTTCAGTAAAATGCTAACACAATCTCATTTTGCAGTGTTATTAATAAGATTGTCAGGTAATCAGGAAAAAAATATGTGTATAAAACGCCCAGTTTACTGTATGGCACATAATCAAAACTCAATAAATGGTAATAATTGATATTATGTAGCTAGTATATAAGCTGAAATATTTACTTCAAAGGTTTTTTTTTTTTTTTAATCTAGGGTTGTTAGTCTAAGGTATGAAATATAAGTGGGAAAGCCGTGTCTTACTTCCAATACCTATGGTTCTCAACTTTTATAAGTTTAACTTTCAAATGACCTGAATTCTTGTATATTATATATTAAAATCCCGAAATCTCCTTTCCTCTACCAAATTCAGACTTGCACCTTACCAAACAGCCATGTCAAGTTTTCTTTACAGGGTGCTGCTTGCCAACCGGTTTTAGCAGCAATGCCATCACTGACTGCAAAGCAGCATTTATTTTTCGATTATCTGAGAAGTTTATGTATTCTCCCTTATTATTTTATAAACAGGAATGGAAAATGGAAAAGTGATAGATATGATTCTAGTGGTAAGCATAGATTTAAGAAGGCAACTGTTCTACCTACAGAAAGCGATAGATCTTTTACCCTGGTTCTATTGACTCAAGGTGGTTAACTGTGTGTTCTCAAGTGAAAAAAATTAAGCAGTACTGTGGGATGAGTAATTGATGCTTGAAGCTTGTGTCTAAAAAGCAAGAAGTAAGTAGGGACTTTATAACTTTCTTAAGGTCTCTGAATAGATGCTCCCTTATAATGAGTGTAACTACCCTTTGACCTTCATGTATTATTAGACTTTAGCATTTTAGTGATGTATATGTCAATAGAAAACTGCCTACATTTCTAAAAAGTCAAACTGAAAATGCAAAGTTTCTTTGTTTCTTTAGGGGATTATAATAACTCACGTGGTAACGTTGAACACGTCAGCAAAATCAATGGCAATTTCCCATTTTGGTTCATAAAAATTGTAACTTTTATTATTAATTAACTCTTTGTTTAATACGCCAAATTCTTCAAAGCATGAGTCCCACAAGGGAAAAAATACAAAAAGGGTTTGTAAAGAAAATAATGAGAAAAGGTTGGAAACCAAATGGGTCCAACAAACATAGCTGGGCAACTTTGTAACTTGAGCTGCAGCCATTAACTGGAGCTGCAGAGATGGATCAGGGACTGGCTGATCTTATTATGTCTCTGTAGGGACTTGGTCTCTTTGAGGTTCGTTTCTTAAAGACAAAGCAGATAAAAGGTCTCTCAGTTCAGTCCTCACTGAAGCCTCTGCCCATGATGCCATGAATGAGGTAGGAAGTGCACGCCTGTCTGGGTAGCCTATATCCCAAGTTATATTTCCAATGCAGTTTGGAATCACCTTTCAACTACTACTGATTTTCTCCCTCATCTGATTAGAGGTGGTGGTGGTGTGGGAAAGAGAAAGGAGCAACACTGATTACAGATGCCTCTTTTGGGGTGAATATTCTTCAAAGCAATGCTATCTTGACAGGCAGGACCATTTTAACCTGATTCAGGGGAAGAGACCCATCTGCTTTTTTCTCTCTGACCTTTTAGTAGGTTGATGCTGCCTGTCTTCCCTTTTAATGAATTGCAACACAGCTCTCCTATAAAAGAATCCATAAAATATGACGTAGTGCTGTAGCAAAACTATAAAAACCAATTGCTAGCACAGCTCCTGCAAGTCTGTGTTGAAATTTCAGAATAAAGGTAAGATTCTCCAGTTTCCTTAGAGAATTGGATTTCTTTTGATAGTGTCCTCCTTTAAAACATTGTAAATAAAATCATCTCTCTTGTCTACAGATAAAATAGTGTTAAGTGTTTGCTATCAGCTTAAAAATGTTACAGATAGAATTTAAGAATCAAACTAGAGTCACAGACCATGTGGGATTTAGGTTTTAAAGTTGACGTGTAAGGTAAAAATTGCCAATTGTCAAAATTACCAGTGAAAATGCATTAAATTACCCATAACACACTATGGAACCATCTTTTAATAAATCCAAACATCTAGTGTGGCAGGAAAGATCACTGTTGAGCACCAAGTAAAGGGTTCTTTCGGGTTCAGATGCCATGATGTTTTAAAAGAATCTTTAAATACTAGAATTACTCTCCACCCAGTGAGACCTTCACTCCGTGAGAGCCATTAAAGTGGATAAAGTGAAAGACCTGAGGAACAGGCAACTTTGGGCCCCCAGTGACTCTTGTGACTGGAAAAGGATCCTTGGGCAAGAAGGTGGGCAACATTTCTCACATGATTTAACGGTTACTTTCTTTTGCTTTTTGATGAATATTATACAGTTAAATTTGCAGATGGCAAAAAAAGAAAGGACCACTGAATATTAGAAATTAAAACACAAGCAGTGTTTTTAGGAGCTATTCCTAGCAAATTTCAAAAGACTACAGACAAGTAAGCAGCCAGCAAATGTTTGATAATTCAAATACTCGATATTATTGAAAGCCTTTTTTGAAAAACACATATTGAAATTAGAAAAATCTGAATTACTAAGACTATAGGAAGTACACTGAAGTTTTGATGGAACAAAAAGTTGGCCATGTGACTGATCCTTCACTAAATAAAACCTACCGCAAAGCAAAGTAGTGGCTTAAATTGTCTCTTTTACTGAGAGGTGAGTTGAGACAAGCTTTAGAGGGCCAAGCTGGGACTCCGAGGAAGCCTGCTCTCTTTACTCTCCACTCCCTGTCAGTACTCTTGTTAGAACTGCAGATCTAACCCTTCTACTTAGGGTCTCTGGATCCAGTGACGTTCAGCCCTTCCCTGATGGCTGCATGTGTGTTGCCTGGATTTATGAAATGACTGGGCATCTAATTTCAGGTATAATAATCCAAAAAACATAAAAATGAGTGGTAGCATCACTCACTCATTCAGCTTTCTCTTGAGAAGGCCTCTCAGAGCTAAGTAATTCCATTTTGCATTTAGGCTGCTGGGCCCTGAAGACCGATGCTTGGGGACTGTCATGATGCAATAACTTTGAGTCACTGAGAGTGTTTACTCTGGGCATGTGACTTTGGGTACCATGCACACAGAGAAGGAGGCCAAGAAATTTTGAGAAAGACACCAACCCAGGAAAAATGATTAAAGGTAGTTTCTCCTCCTTTGGGGGAAAATGTTGTATAAGAAGGTATTCCCTTAGAGTTACTCTGCCTTATCTTCACCTTGATGCCTCCACTGGAATGAACAGGAGCACAGGTAGTCTGTCTTTACTCACGTATCTTCACCTACCACACCTACCATACCTAGCATGTCAGTGCCTGACAATTAGCACATGCTTGACACACATTTTAAAATTAATATGTTGAAGTTTATAGGTTATAAGTAGAGAAGGAAAGCCAATCGTGTACACAGTATTTTAAGTCACCACTCCCTTCCTGCCACACAACCGGATCCTGTGTGCCATTAGAACTTCCCTCCAAACAGCATCTTGTCCTTCTTCCTGCTTTCTTAGCTACCATGCCTACCCCATCCCTGATATTTCATAATGGTCTATGGCTGAACTCTGCGGCCAACTGGCTTCACCACAGTGCAATGAAATTTCACTGAACTGAAAATGTATTCAAAAGCATAGAATTATAAATCATAATAATTATATAGGGTTTTCTCCTGCACTGTTAGTGGAAATGTAGATTGATACAGCCACTATGGAGAACAGTATGGAGGTTCCTTAAAAAACTAAAAAAAAAAACTACCATATGACCCACTACTAGTAGTAGCAATCCCACTCCTGGGCAGATATCCATGCAAAACCATGATTCAAAAAGATACATGTACCACAATGTTCATTGCAGCACTATTTACAATAGCCAGGACATGGAAACAACCTAAATGTCCACTGACAGGTGAGTGGATAAAGATGTGGCACATATATACAATGGAATATTACTCAGCCATAAAAAGAAACGAAATTGAATTATTTGTAGTGAGGTGGATGGACCTAGAGTCTGTCATACAGAGTGAAGTAAGTCAGAAAGTAAGTCAGAAAGAGAAAAACAAATACCGTATGCTAATGCGTATATATGGAATCTAAAAAATCATTACTGATGAACCTAGTGGCAGGGCAGGAATAAAGATGCAGACGTAGAGAATGGACTTGAGGATACAGCAGGGGAAGGGGAAGCTGAGACGAAATGAGAGAGTAGCACTGACATATATACACTACCAAATGTAAAATAGATAGCTAGTGGGAAGCAGCCGCATAGCACAGGCAGATCAGCTGCATGCTTTGTGACCATCTAGAGGGGTGGGATAGAGAGGGTGGGAGGGAGGCTCAAGAGGGAGGGTATATGGGGATATATGTATACATATAGCTGATTCACTTTGTTGTACAACAGAAACTAAACTTTGTAAAGCAATTATACTCCAATAAAGATGTAAAAAATAATAATAATTATATAGGGTTTTTTAAAAAATTGAAGTACAGTTGATTTGCAATACTGAGCATAGCATAATGATTCAGTTTCTTTTCAGATTATAATCCATTATAAGTTATTACAAGATATTGAATATAATTCCCTGTGCTATACAGTAAATCCTTGTTGCTTACCTATTTTATGTATAGTAGTTTGTTATCTTTTAAATCACTCCTAATTTATCCCTCCCCCCTACCCCGCTTCCCCCTTTGGTAACCATAAGTTTGTTTTCTATGTCTGTGAATCTGTTTTCTGTTCTGTATATAGATTCATTTGTATTATTTTTTAGATTCCATATAGTGATATTACATAGTATTTGTGATATATAGTATTTGTCTTTGTCTGACTTACTTCACAAAGTATAATGTTGTCTAGGTCCATCCATGTTGTTGCAAATTACAATATCTCATTCTTTTTTATGGCTGAGTCATATTCCATTGTATATATATTTGTGTGTGTGTATATACATATATATATATATATATATATATATATATATATATATCTCACATCTTCCTAAGCCTGTTATCTGTTGATGGGCACTTGGGTTGTTTCTATGCCTTGGCTATTATAAATAGTGCTGCTATGAACATTGGGGTACATGTAGCTTTTGATTTAGAGTTTTCATTTTTTGCGTATTGACCCCTTGTCAGTTGCATCATTTGCAACTATTTTCTCTTATTCCATAGGTTGTCTTTTTTGTTGATGGTTTCCTTTACTTTGCAAAAGCTTTTAAATTTGATTAGGTTCCATTTGTTTATTTTTGCTTTTACTTACATAGGTTTTAAATTTTAATAAAAAACATAATATTCAATACTTCTTAATGTAACTGGAGATTAAAACTGTAATTTTAATTACAGTATATGATATTGATATTGGTCTCAGATCAGGGTGTGTTCCTATTTTGCCACTGTGTGGTCCTTCTCACAAGAATGAGATCTTCTTTCATTCCTGTCTTTGGGTGGTTGAGTGTCCAAATGGTGACATTAATTCACTGTGTGATCCATTCCGGTTGATTTGGATTTTCTTATTGGCTTTCAACCTCCTTTTTCAAGCTTTGCTTCTTGTTTGCATCATTCCCATTGTTGCAAAGTGTCTGGCTAAGAACTTGGCCTCATTCACTGGATATCTGGCATTCCTGTCTTATCCTAGCTCACTGACCTCTTACGTTAGAAACTCTGCTCTCTTATAGTCTTTCCAATAGCTTTAATCTGCCCCATCTGATGCTGAAATGACAGCATTTGGTAGAAAAAAGATAAAATGGAAAAGGTTCAGCTGGTTACCATCCACCAAATTTGATTTAGGTCTGGTTGCAAAAACTCCCCAAATGGGTCCATAATGCTTATCAGTTGCATGAGTACTTTCCACTGTTTGGTTTTTTCATTCAGAATTGTTTGTGAGATGTATTCATGTGGTTGCATGTAGTTGTAGACTGTAATTCTCACTGTGGTACAGTATTTCACTGTGTGAATATACCACAATGCATTTCTGTTGGGTATATACATCAGAATGGAATCACTAAGTTATAGGGTATGCTTATGTTTATCTTTAGGAGATAATGCCAGTTTTCCAAAGTGGTTGTACCGAATGTCTCATCTACCAGCAGTCTATGAGAATGCCAGTTGTTCTGCATTCTCATCAGTACTTGGTATTATCTGTCCCTTGTTATGGTCATTTGGTGGATGTCATTTTATTATCTTTTATTTTGATCCAAATATTGGAGTATATGCTAGGGGGTTCTTAGAGGTACTTTAAACTCGTATCTATTCATGATCTGAGCAGTTAGCTTTTACAGTGTCTTTTATGTAGTGCTGAGCCTCTCTCTTGGTCTGTCTCTGTCCTTTTAAAAGACAAGGTGCTTCATAAATCAGGAATAAAGTTACTTTATCCACTTTAAAGTTACTTATTTTAGCCTTAAAATTTAATTAACATGGAGACACAATAATCTGCTGTTTCTTTTAAAAATTAACTCTAAAATAATAAATAGTCTTATTCTAAGCCATACACTGAGACTTTAAAGATCACTCTGTGCCAACAGATTGTTCTATAACTTCTGTAATGGCCATTGACAAAAAGCAATAACAGCTGACCTTAAAACCACCTCTCTGTGTGCTTTGGTGCCTTTAACCCTACTGCGGGATAAAGACTACTTAATCCTGTGTGCACAGTGATTCCTGGTTCCGTGTGTGAAATCAAGGACTTAAATAAGAGCACTACAGGATATGTATTCACTATCTTCATGGGCCTTTCAGAACTCAGAAGACATGATTAATCCACATGTATAAGTTATAGAATAATAAAAAATGAGTATGTAGTCAATTGTTAAATAGGATGCTCTAATGATAATTGCAAAACCTTTAATATTATTATACTGTATTGTAAATTTTTGTTTAATAGTTTCCCACACTAGATACAGTTCCATGAAGACAAGGACCACACCTATCTTCCTTTCTGTATTCTCAGTGCTAGTACAGTGCTTGATATATTACAGCACTTAATACATATTTATGAGGTTAAACTGAAGGGAGACAAAACATGAGTTAGAATAAGTATCCAGAGAAAAATGATTAAGATTTAGGTAGGCAGAAAGGAAAGGGGAGTTTTCCAGGCAGAGAACACATACCAGTTTTATACTAGTGTTTCCTTTTATTGCTATAACCCTTTGTATTTAAAAAATTTCACATAATTATCCCAATTCATTCCCCCAGAAAACCATATAAGTTTATGGGACTCAGTGAAGTAAATAAAGTATTAAAAAGATATAGGCTTGTTCACAAACAAAATCAATAACTCTGCAGATAACAAATAAAACAGGAAAATGAAGAAATAAGTGCAGGGGTGAAGCCCTCTAGCTGAGCTTCACTCTGGAATCAGGACAAAGAAGGACTAAACTCAGGAAGGGCTAGGAGCTCTGTACCTGTAGTTTACTGGGGATTGCTTGTGGGGAGCTAAAGCTGGGCTCACTGATGATACCAGGAGGTAATGTGAGTTTTCTCAACTTGACAAAGGAGGAAGAAAAAGGTTGTTGTCCACTGTTGCTTGGGATACAGTTGTGACCTAGGGAAGTTGACGAATATACACTCAACTTTATAAAGTGACTGAGCTTGGGGGCTTGGATCTTGGATATCCCCAATATCACCATGGAGCAGGAACATAAGCCCCTATTAAATATTTGGTTGGACCAGGAGTCCTGGGTGGGGGGCTGAGTAGAGGCAACAACGAAACTTTTAGGTAAGGTGGTGTGAGGAGAGTGGGTTGGAAGGAGGGATAGAAGGAAAGTCTCAGAAAAAGTAAGATAGATATAAAATTTTCAAAGTACAAAGAAACTCAATGCTAGGCAAATGTAAAGGAGAATATAATGCCAAAAAAAGAAAACTACAGTTGATTCTTGAACAATGTGGGGTTAGGGGTGCCAACCCCCTGCATAGTACAAAACTCGCATATAACTTTTGGCTTCCCCCAGACTTAACTACTAATAGCCTATTGTTGACAAGAAGCCTTACCAATAACACAAACAATTGATTAACACATATTTTGTATATCATATGTACATCTACATATATTTTATGCATTCAGGATATACTTAACTTTTTCTTAATTTTTTCGCAATTTCTAGGCTACAGAGTTTGCGAGTTTTTTCAAATTGTTGCAAATGTCCAAGAATTTTTCAATGTTTATTGAAAAAAAAATCCACCTATAAGTGGACTTGCACAGTTCAAACCTGTGCAGTTCAAGGGTCACTGTATATATGGGGCATTCTCATAAGTGAACCTAAATGGAAAAATTTAAATAGACGTTTGCAAATTGCTTATCAATGTATTTTCAAAGATACTATTGAGTAAGGTGTGCCAGGAAGGCAGTGAGATTCAACATCAGAAAATCTGTGAGTACAGTCTATCACACAAATAGATTAAAGGGAAAAAAACCCATAAAAATAGTATCATTAAAGGCAGATAATACTTGATAAATTTCAACACACAATCCTGACTTTTTAAAAAGTCCATTATCCACAGCTAATGGAACCAGAGATGTTTCCAACTGAGATATCCCATTCATTTGCTGGCCAGTGGCATAACAAGGAACAAAGACCTGAAGGATGTGGGTTTCCTGTCTTGGAGTTTGGATTATATGTGGATTCCCCAAGTGGGAAGCAGAGCTAAAATGTCCTCTCCTTGATATCTGTGCCTGCCATTTTGGGCCACATGCATCTGAAAAATAAGTTGGACCTGGTCTACAGAAGTAGGAGACACCACAAAGCCCAAGAAAGAAGAGACCATCCCTGGTTCTCTTTTCTTCTTTTTTATTTTTTAAATTTTATTTTATTTATTTTTTTATACAGCAGGTTCTTATTAGTCATCCATTTATACACATCAGTGTATACATGTCAATCCCAATCTCCCAATTCATCACACCATCCCCCCCCATCCCTGCTGCTTTCCCCCCTTGCTGTCCATACGTTTTTTTCTCTACTTCTGTGTCTCAGTTTCTGCTCTGCAAACCGGTTCATCTGTACCATTTTCTAGGTTCCACATAATGCATTAATATACGATATTTATTTTTCTCTTTCTGACTTACTTCACTTTGTATGACAGTCTCTAGATGCATCCACGTGTCTACAAAGGACTCAATTTCATTCTTTTTTATGGCTGAGTAATATTTCATTGTGTGTATATATATATATATATATATATATATAGTATATACCATAGCTTCTTTATCCATTCATCTGTCTATGGGCATTTAGGTTGCTTCCATGACCTGGCTATTGTAAATAGTGCTGCAATGAACATTGGGGTGCATGTGTCTTTTTGAATTATGGTTTCCACTGGATATATGCCCAGTAGTGGGATTACTGAATCATATGGTAATTCTATTTTTAGTTTTTTAAGGAACCTCCGTACTGTTCTCCATAGTGGCTGTGTCAATTTACGTTCCCACCAACAGTGCAAGAGGGTTCCCTTTTCTCCACACCCTCTCTAGCATTTGTTGTTTGCAGATTTTCTGATGATACCCATTCTAACTGGTGTGAGGTGATACCTCATTGTAGTTTTGATCTGCATTTCTCTAACAATTAGTGATGTTGAGCAGCTTTTCATGTGCCTCTTGTCCATCTGTATGTCTTCTTTGGAGGAATGTCTATTTAGGTCTTCTGCCCATTTTTGGATTGGGTTGTGTGTTTTTTTAATATTGAGGTGCATGAGCTGTTTATATATTTTGGAGATTAATCCTTTGTCCGTTGATTCGTTTGCAAATGTTTTCTCCCATTCTGAGGGTTGTCTTTTCACCTTGTTTATGGTTTCCTTTGCGGTGCAAAAGCTTTGAAGTTTCATTAGGTCCCATTTATTTATTTTTGTTTTTATTTCCATTATCTAGGAGATGGATCAAAAAATATCTTTCTGTGATTTATGTCAAAGAGTGTTCTTCCTATGTTTTCCTCTAAGAGTTTTATAGTGCCCCATCTTACATTTAGGTCTGTAATCCATTTTGAGTTTATTTTTGTGTATGGTGTTAGGGAGTGTTCTAATTTCATTCTTGTACATGTAGCTGTCCAGTTTTCCCAGCACCAATTACTGAAGAGACTGTCTTTTCTCCATTGTATATCCTTGCCGCCTTTGTCATAGATTAGTTGTCATAGGTGCGTAGGTTTATCTCTGGGCTTTCTATCCTGTTCCATTGATTATATTTCTGTTTTTGTGCCAGTGCCATATTGTCTTGATTACTGTAACTTTGTGGTATAGCCTGAAGTCAGGGGGTCTGATTCCTCTGGCTCTGTTTTTTTCCCTCAATACTGCTTTGGCTATTTGGGGTCTTTTGTGTCTCCATACAAATTTTGAGATTTTGTTCTAGGTCTGTAAAAACTGCCATTGGTAATTTGATAGAGATTGCATTGAATCTGTAGATTGCTATGGGTAGTATAGTCATTTTCACAATATTGATTCTTCCAATCCAAGAACATGGTATATCTCTCCATCTGTTGGTATCTTTAATTTCTTTCATCAGTGTCTTATAGTTTTCTGCATACAGTTCTTTTGTCTCCCTAGGTAGGTTTATTCCTAAGCATTTTATTCTTTTTGTTGCAATGGTAAATGGGAGTGTTTCCTTAATTTCTCTTTCAGATTTTTCATCAGTAGTGTATAGGAATGCAAGAGACTTCTGTGCATTAATTTTGTATCCTGCAACTTTACCAAATTCATTGATTAGCTCTAGTAGTTTTCTGGTGGCATCTTTAGGATTCTCTAAGTATAGTATCATGTCATCTGCAAACAGTGACAGTTTTACTTCTTCTTTTCCAATTTGTATTCCTTTTATTTCTTTTTCTTCTCTGATTGCTGTGGCTAGGACTTCCAAAACTATGTTGAATCATAGTGGTGAGAGTGGACATCCTTGTCTTGTTCCTGAACTCAGAGGAAATGCTTTCAGTTTTTCACCATTGAGAATGATGTTTGCTGTGGGTTTGTCATATATGGCCTTTATTATGTTGAGGTAGGTTCCCTCTATGCCCATTTTCTGGAGGGTTTTTATCATAAATGGATGTTGAATTTTGTCAAAAGCTTTTTCTGCATCTATTGAGATGATCACACGTTTTTTATCCTTCAGTTTGTTAATATGGTGTATCATATTGATTGATTTGCATATATTGAAGAATCCTTGCATTCCTGGAATAAACCCCACTTGATCATGGTGTATGATCCTTATAATGTGTCGTTGAATTCTGTTTGCTACTATTTTGTTGAGGATTTTTGCATCTATATTCATCAGCGATACTGGTCTGTAATTTTCTTTTTTTGTAGTATCTTTGTCTGGTTTTGGTATCAGGGTGATGGTGGCCTCATAGAATGAGTTTGGGTGTTTTCCTTCCTCTACAATTTTTTGGAAGAGTTTGAGAAGGATGGGTGTTAACTCTTCTCTAAATGTGTGATAGAATTCGCCTGTGAAGCCATCTGGTCCTGGACATTTGTTTGTTGGAGGATTTTTAATCACAGTTTCAATTTCATTACTTGTGATTGGTCTGTTCATATTTTCTATTTCTTCCTGG
Source organism: Monodon monoceros (assembly GCF_005190385.1). Lineage (NCBI taxonomy): Eukaryota > Metazoa > Chordata > Mammalia > Artiodactyla > Monodontidae > Monodon > Monodon monoceros. The sequence goes on along the minus strand of NW_021703786.1, from coordinate 5,396,957 downwards.
TTCAGTCTTGGAATGTTATACATTTCTAAGAATTTGTCCATTTCTTCCAGGTTGTCCATTTTATAGGCATAGAGTTGCTGGTAGTAGTCTCTTAGGATGCTTTGTATTTCTGTGGTGTCAGTTGTAACTTCTCCTTTTTCATTTCTAATTTTATTGATTTGAGTCCTCTCCCTCTTTTTCTTGATGAGTCTGGCTAATGGTTTATCAATTTTGTTTATCTTCTCAAAGATCCAGCTTTTAATTTTATTGATCTTTGCTATTGTTTTCTTTGTTTCTATTTATTTCTGCCCTGATCTTGATGATTTCTTTCCTTCTGCTAACTTTGTGTTTTGTTTGTTCTTCTTTCTCTAGTTCCTTTAGGTGTAACGTTAGATTATTTGAGATTTTTCTTGTTTCTTGAGGTAGGCTTGTATAGCTATAAACTTCCCTCTTAGAACTGCTTTTGCTGCATCCCACAGGTTTTGGATCGTCATGTTTTCATTGTCATTTGTCTCTAGGTATTTTTTGATTTCCTCTTTGATTTCTTCAGTGATCTCTTGGTTATTTAGTAACGTATTGTTTAGCCTCCATGTGTTTGTGTTTTTTACGTTTTTTCCCCTGTAATTGATTTCTAATCTCACAGCACTGTGGTTGGAAGAGATGTTTGATATGCTTTCAATTTTCTTAAACTTATTGAGGCTTGATTTGTGACCCAAGGTATGATCTATCCTGGAGAATGTTCTATGAGCACTTGAGAAGAAAGTATAATCTGCTGTTTTTGAATGGAATGTCCTATAAATATCAATTAAATCTATCTGGTCTATTGTGGCATTTAAAGCTTGTGTTTCCTTATTAATTTTCTGTTTGGATGATCTGTCCATTGGTTTAAGTGAGGTGTTAAAATCCCCACTATTATTGTGTTACTGTCGATTTCCTCTTTTAGAACTGTTAGCAGTTGCCTTATGTATTGTGGTGCTCCTATGTTGGGTGCATATATATTTATAATTGTTATATCTTCTTCTTAGATTGATCCCTTGACCATTATTTAGTGTCCTTCCTTGTCTCTTGTAACATTCTTTATTTTAAAGTCTATTTTTTCTGCTATGACTATTGCTACTCCAGCTTTCTTTTGATTTCCATTTGCATGGAATATCTTTTTCCATCCCGTCACTTTCAGTATGTATGTGCCCCTAGGTCTGAAGTGGGTCTCTGGTAGACAGCATATATACGGGTCTTCTTTTTGTATCCATTCAGCAAGCCTGTGTCTTTTGGTTGGAGCATTTAATCCATTCACAGTTAAGGTAATTATCGATATGTATGTTCCTATGACCATTTTCTTAATTGTTTTGGGTTTGTTTTTGTAGGTCCTTTTCTTCTCTTGTGTTTCCCACTTAGAGAAGTTCCTTTAGCTTTTGTTGTAGAGCTAGTTTGTTGGTCCTGAATTCTCTTAGCTTTTGCTTGTCTGTAAAGCTTTTGATTTCTTCATTGAATCTGAATGAGATCATTGCAGGGTAGAGTAATCTTGGTTGTGGGTTCTTCCCTTTCATCACTTTAAGTATATCATGCCACTCCCTTCTGCCTTCTAGCGTTTTTGCTGAGAAATCAGCTGTTCACCTTATGGGAGTTCCCTTGTATGTTATTTGTCATTTTTCCCTTGATGCTTTCAATAATTTTTCTTTGTCTTTAATTTTTGCCAATTTGATTACTATGTGTCTTGGTGTGTTTCTCCTTAAAGGATAAAAATGTTTATCCTTTTTGGGGCTCTCTGCACTTTATGGACTTGGGTGGCTATTTCCTTTTCCATGTTAGGGAAGTTTTCGACTATAATCTCTTCAAATATTTTCTTAGGTGCTTTCTCTCTATCTTCTCCTGCTGGGACCCCTATAATGCGCATATTGTTGCATTTAATGTTGTCCCAGAGGTCTCTTAGGCTGTCTTCATTTCTTTTCATTCTTTTTCTTTATTCTGTTCCACAGCAGTGAATTCCAGCATTCTGTCTTCCAGGTCACTTATCCATTTTCTGCCTCAGTTATTCTGCTATTGATTCCTTCTAGCGAATTTTTCATTTCAGTTATTGTATTGTTCATCACTGTTTGTTTGTTCTTTAATTCTTCTAGATATTTGTTAAACATTTCTTGCATCTTCTTGATCTTTGCCTCCATTCTTTTTCTGAGGTCCTGCATCATCTTCACTATCATTATTCTGAATTGTTTTTCTGGAAAGTTGCCTATCTCCACTTCATTTAGTTGTTTTTCTGGGGTTTTATCTTGTTCCTTCATCTGGTACATAGCCCTCTGCCTTTTCATCTTGTCTATCTTTCTGTGAATGTGGTTTTTGTTCTGCAGGCTGCAGGGTTGTAGTTCTTCTTGCTTCTTCTGTCTGCCCTCTGGTGGATGAGGCTATCGAAGAGGCTTGTGGAAGTTTCCTGATGGGAGGGACTGGTGGTGGGTAGAGCTGGCTATTGCTCTGGTGGGCAGAACTTGGTAAAACTTTAATCTGCTTGTCTGCTGATGGGTGGGGCTGGGTTCCTTCCCTGTTGGTTGTTTGGCCTGAGGTGACCCAACACTGGAGCCTAGCCGGGCTCTTTGGTAGAACTAATGGTGGACTCTGGGAGGGCTCACACCAAGGAGTACTTCGCAGAACTTCTGCTGCCAGTGTCCTTGTCCTCATGGTGAAGCACAGCCACCCCCTGCCTCTGCAGGAGACCCTCCTACACTAACAGGTAGGTCTGGGTCAGTCTCCTATGGGGTCACTGCTCCTTTCCCTGTGTCCCAGTGCACACACTACTTTGTGTGTGCCCTCCAAGAGTGGAGTCTCTATTTCCCCCAGCCCTGTCAAAGTCCTGCAATCAAAGCCCTCTTGCCTTCAAAGTCTGATTCTCTAGGAATTCCTCCTCCCTTTGCCAGACCCCCAGGTTTGGAAGCCTGACGTGGGGCTCAGAACTTTCACTCCAGTGGGTGGACTTCTGTTGTACAAGTGTTCTCCAGTTTGTGAGTCACCCACAAAGCAGTTATGGGATTTGATTTTATTGTGATTGCGCCCCTCCTACCATCTCATTGTGGTTTCTCCTTTGTCTTTGCATATGGTGTATCTTTTTAGTGAGTTCCAGTGTCTTCCTGTCGATGACTCTTAAGCAGTTAGTTGTGATTTTGGTGTCCTTGAAAGAGGGAGTGAGAGCATATCCTTCTACTCTGCCATCTTGAACCTATCTCCGTATCCCTGGTTCTTGATGGCTCTCCATTTCTGATAAAGCTCTCCAGTTTAGAATAGCATAAATCCAACTAAACTTTGCTTCCTTTTTGTGGATTTCATTAAATATCAGCATTCTTACAATTATCTCCTCCTAACTCCCTTTAAACTTGAGCTTCTTTTGTAGTCTAAAAAAATGTTTAGAAAAGATATAATGATAGAATCTTTACGTCAATAATCAATACTAAATGTGGAAACATATTTTAATGTTTAGGAAGGTAGAAAGTGGTTTCTGAAGACCTAGGAGATAGTTTCTGATCTTTGGTAAAACTCTAAAGTAGATTTAAAAAATAATGATTTGTAGCTTGGGAAAAGTTAACTTGTAAATATTCACAGCTATACCCCAACATTTTCTTTGGTACCCAATGCAGGGGACATTGGTTTGAGCCCTGGTCCAGGAAGATCCCGCATGCTGCCGAGCAACTAAGCCTGTGTGCCACAACTACTGAGCCAGTATGCCACACTACTGAAGCCTGCGTGCCTAGAACCCATACTCTGCAACAAGAGAAGCCACCACAATGAGAAGCCCGCACACCGCAATGAAGAGTAGCCCCGGCTCGCTGCAGCTAGAGAAAGCCCGCGAGCAGCAATGAAGACCCAACGCAGCCAAAAATAAATAAATAAATTTATTTATTTTTAAAAAAAGAAGAAAAGAAAGGATAAATAATATAAACAGGGATTTAAATAAAAAGGTACTTTTGATTGAAAAATTAAGATGAATATGCACATTGAAATTTGATGCTATTTTATAAAATAAATGGTAAAAAAACCCTCTACATGAGTATTTCTCTCTCTGTATGTGTGTGTTAAATAACTATTCCTTCAACATTATATGAATGCAGAAAAAAAATACAGAAGGATATGCACTAATTTTGCAAGAATGTTTATGGATTAGTAAATAGGGGTAAGAGAGCCAAATTAAAAAGGAAAAGAAAAGGGAAGAAAAGAGAAAAAAAAAGAAAAGAAAAAGGGAGAAAAAAGCAAAAGAAACAGCCTACACTAAAATAGCTAGTATGTATGATGTAATCACATACATACATTGTTATAAAATTGTACACAAATGTGGACATGAAAAAAAAATTAAGATTAAAAAGTACGTTGCAACCAAACTTGCTAGAGAATATATGCAAGGAATTCATATCAGTATGTAGATGCTCTTCTGCTTGCAGTTTCACAAAATGTAGTCCAAAGTGGCCATGGAGACCAAGCATAGTCCTTGATTATTATCAATCTGAAGTTATTATGTATGTGTTCGGCTTGACTGTATTAAAGGAACAGGGGTCAGTTGAATCTGGATTTATGGTTTATTCCAGGGGTCAGCAAACTTTCTACAAACAAACCAAACAGTAACTATTTTAGGCTTTCTGGGCCATATCGTCTCTATCACGACTACTCATCTCTGCTGCTGTAGGCAAAAGCAGTCATAGACTTCGATGGTTAATTTTATGTGTTAAATTGGGGAGGCTAGAGTATCCAGTTGTTTAATCAAATGCTAATTTAGGCATTGTAGTGAATATATTTTGTATAGTAATTGTAGATAGATAGAAAATAGCTGATAGATGATAGATATAGATAGATAGAAAGAAAGATCGATAGGTATTGCATACTATTGGTTCTGTTTCTGTGGAGAACCCTGACTTATATAGAGATAATAAATATATAGATATAAATATATAGATAAATATCTATAAATAATCTCTCTCTCTATATAAACATATAGATATTTATTGGAATAGTGTTCAAATAAAACTATTTACAGTAACAGGTAGTGGATCACATTTGGCCTTGTACCATAGTTTTCCAACCTTTAGTACTATCAATAATAAAAGATAGTTGCTTTTATTAAAAACTCTATGTTTCCATTTCCTCCCCACCCCCCACACTGCTATCTAAAGATGAAGGACCAGTTGTACTAGAGATGGCTTGTGACGGTTTGCAAGGGGCAGCAGTTAGACTTTTCAGGAATTTGTGAGCTGATTTTTTTTTTTTTTTTCGGTACGCGGGTCTCTCACTGTTGTGGCCTCTCCCGTTGCGGAGCACAGGCTCCGGACGCGCAGGCTCAGCGGCCATGGCTCACGGGCCCAGCTGCTGCACGGCATGTGGGATCTTCCCGGACCGGGGCACGAACACACGTCCTCTGCATCGGCAGGCGGACTCTCAACCACTGCGCCATCAGAGAAGCCCTGTGAGCTGATTTTTAAACACAGCCATTCTTAAAAATTGAATTATATAAACTTGCAATGAAACAACTTGTATTAAAAATGGGAAACAAATACTCAAAACTCATCACTTCCTATTTGTTTTATGACATTTTATTGTTACCTATGCTTCTGTGGTTATTTGCATCTATTGTATCTTTATGGCAGAAACACCATATAATGGTGTTGCACATCCTTTCTTAATTCCAAATTCAGTGATAATCATGTTGGTTGCTTAAAATTGGCCATGGTAGAAGTATCAACACCAAAGAAATCAACAAATACTACAAATCAAGGCTTGATTTATTGTGTTGTTGGTTGTCTAGATTTAAGAAAGTGATGTAGAAAATGTTAATAAAACAGATAAAGCAAAAATAAGTGTTGTGTTTATAACTCATATTGTAAATAATACAGAAACTCAAGGAAATATTCTATAGTATTCAAAAACTATTATCCAATTTAGTAAAGAAGTTGCTCACATTATTGATGAATGGGTGGGTCTGTGACATACATCTTTGTTGTTTCACTTTTGTCTTACTCGTTAACATAAATAATATTAACCACAATTTATTTGTAAACTACATTTATACATCAGTTACAGCCATAGGTTTGCTATAGGTACAAGAGTTCAGCAAAAATCAGTGAAAGTGTTGTGTGACAATCAGCTAGCTATATGGAATTTAAAATAGAGAGCACTGCATATTTTATTATTATATATATTATATATAATAATAAATAATTATATATAATTTATATAATACATAAATTATATATATATGTATGTGTATGTATATATATATATAATTTTTTTCAGGAGCAGCCTGGAAAGGCCACATTGAAATTACATAAGAAATGGAATTGTTGGAGGCAGAAAATAATAGACCAGTAGTTTATTAATCCTGCAAAATAGGGCATAATTAAGAGAGAAAGATAAGTGAGGAAAAAAGCAACACTAGCCGGGATCTTTTTATATAAGCAGTAGGGAGAGAGGCAAGATTTTTGAGCAGCTACTATAAAGAATTGGGTAAAGAAGATCTTTAGAATATTTTGCCATGGAATGTAATATAATTCCTCTTTGTGGGAATTTAGTAAAAATTTACATTTTTTCATCTTTTTAGACATTTGTGTTTCTTTTGAATGCATACCTAAACTTTGATGGGCATGAAGGAGTTGAGTTGTATTTAGATCACATGGCATTTTCATACTATAATTATTATTTGGAGTTAATATGGGTTCACTATGAACAAACTATGCCAAACTTGCTTTCTTTCCCCTTAGGACAGGGTAGTTACACTAGCATATCTTGAGAACAACAAAAGAAACAACAATACATTTATTACTATATTAATTATCATTTTTATATTATTGGCAGCTGTTCTACATTCTTTACATGGATTAATTCACTTAATCATCACAACCACCAAATGAGGCAGGTACAAATAATTTAGTGTCATCATTTTACAAATCAGGGAATAGAACTAGAGAGGGGGAGAAACTTGCTCCAAAGCATGTAGCTGGCAAAGTCTAGTGGGATTAGAATCCAGGCAACCTAGTCCTGAGGGTCACACTATAATGCTACAAAATCACCAAGCATTAGCAAAATAGTGTAAAATTCATCTTGTCCTTGGTTTGTAAAGGGCACTGATATCAATCAAAAGATGGCTGTCTGTCAGGGTGTTGGAAAGCTGCCTGTATTTGATTTTATTGACTGATTTCATAAAAGCATTTCTTGAGCATCTGGTTGTTTAACAGAATGTCACAGGAGAGACAAAGATGAATAAAACATGACTCCTCGTTTGAGGAGCTTAAAATCCAGATATTCATTGTTTTGTTTTTTTTTTTTTAAATCAATCTCTTGAATGAAGTCAAGAAGCAAATCAAGTATGTCCCAAAACTGGGACAGGATTTTAAAAAATTCAAATTCAAAAAGCTCCTAACAGTTTCCACTAATATTCTGAAACTAATCAGCGTCACCATAATGTAAAGGTCTGCTTATTCAAAATCAAGTGCATGGATACAGCAGAAAAAAATCTGCTTTCATGGCAGCTTCTGTAAAACATAGCTAGAGGTTTTAGGATTAACCTCAGGACTAAAGTGCTATTGAAATTTGTGATGTGCTCTTAGGTTATAGTAATAGAAATAATATGTCCAGAATGAGAGCTTTTTGTTTTTGTTTTTTTTATTCCTTGGAGCTCTGCAGTGGTCAACCATCTTGGCAATATTCTTTTCAGTTCAGGCTGTAACATTTTAACAGGAACATTGAAAAATGTGACTGAGACACATGGAAAAGGGTAACTAAATCAAGTCATATGAAGAATGACTGAAGAAACTGAGGATGTTTAGCCTGGACAAGGAAGGCTCAGAAAGTATAGGGATCAGATTCCAAAATATTTGGAGGGTTGTCATGTGGAAGAAGGAGTGAACTCTTGAGCAGCTCCAAAAGTAAAACTAGCACAAACCACCTGAAGGTTATCTCAGGTTAGCCAAAGAAAGCTGGAAGTGTTGAGCTATTAAATAATGGATTGGGCTTCCATGGGCTAGAGAAAGGGCTCTAGAGAGGGTGCTGTGAGGAGGGTGGCTTGGGGGCTGCTGCTGAACAGCATCATGGTGAACGCATCTTCCAAAATTAAAAACCCATGATTTATAATGACATAACACAAACAATTCCCTAAACCTGTAGGATACACACAGGAAGATCGTATGTTCCTCAAATACATGAAAATTATACAACTAACCTATGAGTAGCAATTATCTTTATATTCTTCCTATAAACAAAAGAAGCAGTGATATTTAGGTCATGAAAAGAGAAGAACTAAGTAGCCTGTGCAATTGCCTTTGGGCATAGAAAGTCCAGGAACTGTGGGCATAAGCCCCGAGGTATCTACTCCATGGAGAACAGGGGCTCTTTTGATACGCAGAAGTGAACAGAGAAGGAATACAAGGTTCACGCTGGATGCAACTTTAAATCTTTCAGCACAGTGCCTAGCAGTCATAAAAAAGCAAACAGAAGTCAGCAAAGCCTTTCCAGAGGTGATGAATAGAAACAGAACAAATTGCTCTCACCTAGATAAATGCTATATCCACACACTGCCTCTGCAAAGAGACAAGGGCAAAAATTCTGGCACGTGGGTCTTCAGGTAATTTACACAAACCAAGTTAATGTAATTGGCAAGTGGACACCTAAAGACAGAGCATTTAAAGAGAATCCCATCGAGGCCAGAAGAGGTCAAAAGGATCCGGTAGAAGAGAATGTTCTAGGCTTGTTGAATACAGGAAAAAAAAAAAGAGAGAAAGACTGAGATTGCAATCCAGACAAAGCTTAGTGGAGAGTCAAGAAGAGTTAAGGGGAACAGACCTTTGCTTAGCTGATGAAAACCCTCGATGAAATCCCAACCACACCATGCAATTTATTAAAAGTTGTTTCTTCCCCACTAACCAACCAGCTTCCACGAGTCTCAAGCATTCTTTCTGACTTATTTCATTAACATTTCCTTCTTTTTCTGGAGTGGTCAGAGCCCCAGGGAATCTCTCTCTCTCCTCGCTCCTTGCCCCCAACCAGTGGGGCATTGAATGAGAGCCAGAGTGTTGTCTGCGTAAAGAGAAATTGCAAAACCACAAATTGCAGAAAATCGTTACTGCCAAAAATCGAAAGGAACACACAATATCACCAGGCCTCTTAAAAAGCAATTGCTCATTTCACAGGCCTTTGGATAATTCAGGTTTGTTTGGTAACTTTCTCACCCATACCACCCAGAAGACAATTCTCTTCCACCAGAGGCAGTGGTCCCAAAGAGTATGTGTAATTGAAAAGAAAGAAAAAATGTGGGTGCAAGACTCTCCAGGGGCATGATATGTTTGGATATGGTTCTTTTTGTTTTATTGTGCAGTGTCGATTTTAAGGCCCAAAGTTTGCTTCCAGAGTCCCCAGAGACTCCCACATAAACAGGGAAAGCCTCCAATAATCTAATAAGAATCCCTTGAAGATAGAAAGCATTTTTAGATGACAAAATCTTTCTGAAACATTATGCTCTTATCACAACCACCCATTGGTGGAGGCAGGAAAATGTTTTTCTTCCCACTCCACCCCCCATAATACAGATACTTAGAAACTGAGGGGTTAACTAAAATTCTCAAAATCATACCACTTCTGCGGGAGTGATGTGGGACTCAGACATGCACCTTCTGATTTTTATACCTGAGTTCCTTCCGTCATCTGCCCTTTTTCTCCCAGGGAGCACATCTTCCTGACTTGGGTGAGGCTGTCCTCCATCAGTGGGGCTGCTGTTCTACCTGGCATGTACACATTTCCAGGACCTTTACTTGCAAAGCCTCCTGCCACCTACCGTGGATGGAAGCCTTGTTTGAATGGAGTGCTGATTGGGTGGTTGTCCATTTGCATTGATTGTATAATACAATCATCATTAGGACACAAGGCCAACTCCAGAGGGGCCCATTGAGTCTGGCTGTCAAAATGAACCCCAGTCACAGTTGCCTGATGATTTGAATGCGTTTCCATGACTCCACAGGTCAGACCAACTTTGTGCCAGTTGTTCAGAGATGACATGGAGAGGTACGTAGATGTATCTTGTCTGGATGGTGTAAAATTCTAATGCAAGTTTACTAAGGATATTTACTAATGAAATAGGTCACCAAGCACTTTGTATGTCCTTGAGAAAAAAATGTAAAAATAAAATGATCACAAATTGACCTAAGGTGAAATAACTAGACTTCCCCTTCCCCCCCGCCCCTCCACGAATCTGGGAGGTGTAAAAGTTGTTTTCAACTGAAATTTTGATTCAAGAGATCTTGAGCTAATAGTCATATATGTGTTCATAGTTGTGTATTTGCATATAATGACTTAAAATGCTGCCTTAAATTGCCCTTCATCAAATTTTCACCATGAACATATACCAACCATTTTTTAGTATTTAACATTAACTCATTTAAAAGCACTGTAAACCTAAATAGGCAGACACAGTATGACAAAGAGCTACCAAATATGAATATGCAGGGAAGGAAACACAGCGTTCTATGTTCAAAAGCAAGAATATAGTCAAAAGTTCCCATTTGTACAAATAAAATACTCATGATAGCACATGAAAAGGAAGACTGCTCATAAAATCTAACATGACTTTATTGGTAAAAGTTGCTTAAATCATTCACAACATGCAGGTGTCTTGATACTGCAATAAAGAGCACAGCAATATAATATAGAGCTTGACATTTTACAAATTCCAGTGAATGCATAATACTTAGACATAAAATTTAAATGATTTTAAGGGTGATGTTTCTTGTGCTGATGTTTGAATATTTGGGGAATAGCAGTGGGATCAATTTATTCTAGAGAACAAATGAGAAACATCATCCAGGCAAGTCAGTGAAAACTAAGTTTTTCTTACAGTTCAGCTGAACACATCATTTTCTCAGGGACTGAATGATTCAAAAGAGAATTTATTAGAACACATATAATACGTATAATTCAAGTGAGACCTCTGGATTCTCTCAGGTCCAAGAGTGTCTAATTAATGCTTCAGTGAGTGCTGAGATGCATCCTCCACTAGAAATTCTGTGTGAATCAGGAGCTGGGAGTTGATGGACACTCCTTGGTTCACCTGAGTCAACCTTCTACCTTATGGTTGTTGATCTCCTGCTTACTTAACTGTGGTGACAAGAAGCTCACTACCATTTAAGCTACTATTGAATAGCTAGAGTCTTTATATTGAACTCACATTTATCCTCTGTTTTTTGAACTTGGGTAATAGAATCTAGCGTGGGTGGTGGTGGTGTTTTGTTTTAAGAATTTGTGATATGTGTTGCAAGGTAAGGAATATTAGATGTCTTGTTTCTTAGATTTTCATAATCAAATTATTCCAGAGACAGATGGAATGTTCATATTTTCTGGTTAAAACCTTTATACCCATTTTATTAAAAAAGAAAAAAAAATCACATCCTAATTCCCAGAGGCAGAACTCTAAAATACTCAGAACTCCCAGTTTGGATCTGGTGTAATTTTATTTGGTCTTTTAGAATAGAGGGGGTTTGTAATTTGTGTAGGGACACTGGGAGTACCAAGAGTAAAGAAACATAATACTCGGGAGATTCATTCTAGAAAGAACACTGGTTTACAGAGTTGCCATAATGCAGTACACACAGGAAGGAATTATTAAGATAACTACCATATTGTTAAACGTAAAACAGTCTGTGATTCCAAGGATCGACTGGGCAAAGAGTAATAAAGTAGTCAGCCATTTTTTGAGAGAATCTGAATATTCAAAGGTTTGCTGTCACACTGTCATAATGTCTAAAAGAATATTGCTTAATTTTTTCCTCATTACTTTTTTCCTAGCTTTTTAGAGGCAACCTAGTCACAACCACAATCAGGTTCAATCTGTTTCCCAAACAGTGTATAAAATGTTCCACGATGTCATACAAATCAAGAGTGTGAAATATTATATTCAAACTGCATTTGTTGAGCCAGACTTGAAAAATGCAGCAGTGTGAGATGGGAGCCTTAAAGATTAGGAGGTTTTAGGAATTAGAGCTGAGAAGGAGACACCATTTCAAGGTGGACATGTACTTACGTTTTGCTGCAAGTGAAATGCCTGTCTTTAAAGGGTAGCCTCTGAAACAAAGAGAGAAATAAGTGTGTTAAAAAAAATATACAGTAACCAATTACAAGTGAAAAGTCACTGAGTTGCCTTCAGAGGTGCTGCCACTGATTGAAAAATTGAGAAGCTTAGAGATGAGAACATTTTGATTGGGAACTCTTCTCGGAGGTAGAGGGAGATGTAACCCACAAAGAAAGCATGTAAGTCAACTGTGGTATCTCATTGCACACTCAGCTCCCTGCCCCGAACATCCCCGAATTTCAAGATCACTTGATGCTCACTTTGTCTCCCAGGTCTGTTCTGGGCAAGAGGAGATACAGAGTCTAGTTGCATAAGCCAATGGCTCAGACTCATTGTCCTCTTGCTTCTGGTTCACACCGACTTTGTACCTTGTTCTTGAAAAGCCCAGTTCTGACACTTTGTTCCATTAACTGAAACTCCTCCTAAAAATTATGATTTTCTCAATTCATGCTTATTGGGATAAGTGGACAAATTTTCTTTTCCAAGAAAATTTTTCCAATTTTTCTGGTGAGTATGGGGTGGGAGGGTGTTGAAATCAACGCCAAGTTTCTCTTTATTCAAGGTGGCAGTGAAAAGAGAGGAACAATTAGACTGTGCCCGTGCTTGGAAGGAGTTTGCCAGCTGTGCAGACAATTTTTTCAGTGTGGCAGCCCACCAGACAATTCACTTCCAAATCCATTTTTAAAAATCTATTGTTGTTATTTCCAAAAGGGTATTTTTCAAGGTAGTAAGTTTAATTGGGGACGGCAGGTAAGTCCCCATGATTGACATGAACTATTTGCATTGTGAGGTTCAAATGGTTCCGGGTCATCTCCCAGACTGAACACTAAAGTCATGGTGTCCTCAGCCTGACAAAAAGATCTTGTCCCGCCACCCACATGGATCTGGATGAGGCAGATTAGTCACTTCAGTGAGCAATATTTTTCCAAGCTCTGCCATTTTTAGTAATAGTGACTTTTGCAAATGGATTCAGTGCTCTGGGATGGAGAGAAATAACAATAGTGGCTAATTCAAAGAATTGTTGTAAGGGTTAAATAAGATAATACATGTAAAATAGTAGTATAAGGCTGGCCTATAGTGAGGACTCAGTGAATGCTACCTGGTATTGTTACTGTTATTATTATTATCAGTAGGCCAATTTGGAAAACCAAATTAAGAAGATATGATAAGTCCAAGGAATTGGAACTAGGAAGGTAGCTACAGAGAGAGTTTTGCTTGGGTAAGATGTCTCCACTCTTGGCAGTCAAAACTGTACCATTTTCCCAAACTTCTCTCCCAGATGGCCTTCCTCGAATTTTCATTCCTCCAACTGCCGAGTGCAATTTGAATTAGATCCAAATCCATATTGGAAAATCCCTCAATATTTTAGTAAGCCACCTAATTCCTCATTGACAATCATGAAGATGGTTGGGGGTGGGCTTCCTAGATTGATAAAGTGCTAAATTATTGAACGGCTGGGCCCAGGAAGAACAAAGATAATTCTTCGAGTTTTTACACAAGGTAGGTGCACTGTGCATTTTTATAGAGCTGAATCTTTAGATGGATCCTATGGTGTGATTCAGCAAGACATCATACGTGTCACCGAGTCTACGGAATTAGGACCACTTCTCTGACCTCCCCCTGACATACACTCCCCCACCCCATCCCCACCCCGCTCTTGCCCCTCAAACAAAAAGTGTATCGAAAATTCCTCTGAAATTTCGACCGATTCAGCTCTTTTAAGCAAATTATTGCTAGGAAACAAATTTAGAACGTTCTCACCTACTGAGAAAAGTTTTTACTACTGCCTCATATAATAGCTTCTTCTTTAACTACAAAAGTATTAACAAAGGAAACTGTCCGTTACTTCAAGAATTCATTGAATAAGAGCTCCTCATTTGGGCAACAGTTTTACAGCAATATCATTGACTACTTTGAAAACTATTCAGAGCCACCCTTGAGACTACCTTATGTAGTTACCCAACGCGGTGGTACCAATCATTTTTCTTGCGGTACAAAATAAATAAAGCCGTTAAGAACATTGTGGTGGTGAGGTTTTACAGATCATTAAAAACCATAAAATTCACCTTTGCTTTTCTAAGCTTTCTTCCACATTAGAAAAAGAAAACCTGAGTTCTTAAAGGAGAAAGAAAGCCCTTAAAATTAATAATTAACTCATTTGCTAAATGTTTCTTGAGTGCCTGGTATGTGAAGGCCCCCGTGCTAGGCCCTAATACATCCCCTGCCCGCATGATAATGTCTGTCTGACTGGAGAGACAACTATACATTTGGAAGTATTGTGTGATGATATAATGCAACCTTACAAGGTGCTCAGTGAGGAGGGAAGGTGGTCTTTGAGGATCCAATCTAGAAAGAGAAATCAGGGTAGTCTAATTGAGGAAGTGTTAGGATAATGTCTGAAGAAAAATTCATATTAATGATAACAGCTAAGATTGCTGAGTGCTTCATGCATCAGAAACTGTCCTAAGTGCTTTCACATGCACTGATTCACTTATTACTCAGAATGCCACGAGAGGTGTTATTCTGACCCCAGGGTAGGAGTTAAGAAGGCAAATGGGGAGAGTGGAGCACACCAGGCAAACGGACATCATCAAGGGCACAGGCTCTGAGCAAGAGGAACTGGCTCCTTTGAGAACTGAGAGACCAAACCACCATTTGCCTTATTTGCACATTTCAACAGAGTCCATTCTTCCACCTGGTGGGAGTCTTCAGGGGGTCATGGATGGGGCTCTTCTGATACCAATCCTGGATTACTTTAGCTATGGAAGCCTAGCCTCTGCTCCCACCTTGGGGAGATAAGAGGCACACCTTGGCCCCCTGCCTGTACCACACTCACCCAGCACCCCAAGCCACACTCAGAAGGCATGCAAGGCCGGCAAGTTACCATCCTCAAGTCATGGTAGCACTTGGCCCTGATTCAGTTGCCAGGTCCATAGGAATGGACGTTGTCCAAAGCCTTGGATACCAACTCTGGTCTCCTTGTTAGAAATCTAATCTCCTGTGCTCTGATGATCACTGAAATCTGTCAATTGACAGTCCCGGAGCAACTGATCTCTAGGCCAAAATGTCCAACCGAAGGATTTTCTCTGCACCACACATCTCTCTCAACTTCTCACCCTGGTCCCTGTGGCTGATACCATCTGGTTACAATCTGTAACCTACAATTGACACTCACTAAAAAATAGACAACTTAGTAATTTTGGAATGTTCTCTGCTGATTGAAATATTTAGCTTGAGTTGTCTGCTGTTTAAAACTTTTATGACATGCAAAAAAGTTGCATCAGTACAACTGTAATTGTTTGAATAATGTAACACATGGAGTCAAATCCCCTACACACCTATTCCTCTCTATAATACACAATAAGCTACTTCTTACATGTCCAAGTTATAAGTTTTGAGATGAAGTGGCTGCTACTTTCTTATTCCAAATATTGAATTAATTCTATTTTATGTTAATTTTAATTATGTGCTTATTGCTATGGTAGGAATACTTATTCTTTATCGCAGTCCCAGGAGTGCTGGGAACCAATAATCTTTTAAATTACCTGGGAAGGGGGGAAATGGGGGTGGAGATAAATTGGGAGATTGGGATTGACATATACATGCTACTATATATAAAATAAATAAATAAAAAGACCCACTGTATAGCACAGGGAATTCTGCTCAATATTCTGTAATGACCTATATGGGAAAAGAATCTAAAAAAGAGTGGATATATGTATATGTATAACTGGTTCACTTTGCTGTACAGCAGAAACTAACACAACATTGTAAGTCAACTCTACTCCAATAAAAATTAAAAAACAAAAACAAAAACAGTTCTCCCCAAAAAAATATTACCTGAGAAATTAATTTAAGAAAACCAATGCATGATTTATATAAGATAGAATATGACAATTACTGCATAATAATAATAATAATTTGTGAACAGTGGATCCTTTTCACTTTGATCACACGTCCTTTTTGTGCTGCTGTTGTTGAGAGTTTCAGGGCCTCTGCCCACGGCTCCCACACAGAAGGTAAAGGCAATGGTATCACAGGCCAAGCGTCCAGTCTCAGATCTTCCACTGACCTCCAGGGTGACCTCTAACCAATTATTTAACCTTATGATTTTTAGGTTTATGAGAGCACACATATATACATCAACCTTTATGTAGCTCAATGCCTTTGTCTATAACATGGAAATAACAGTAGCACCTGCACCTCTCCTAAGATTGCTGTGCTTATCAGAGGAATAATGCATACAAAGCACTTGGCAGAGACCTTGCCCATTCTAAGTGCTTAACATGCGCTAGTTATGATTGTCTTTATTGAGTCCAAACTGAAAAATTACCTTACAAAGAATTGCACTTTCCATTTGGATCAAAATGTTCCTTAAATGGTCACAAAACATGCCATCTTCAAACTCTTTTGTCTCTGACTCTGGGTCTTGATTTGACCCAAAGTATGCTCTTCTTTGAAAAGTCATAGTTGATTGGCTTTTCATGACTGTTGATAATTTTGCTAACAGTAGCTTTAATTTTTTTTTTTTTTTTTTTGCTGCTAGTGTTTTAAGAATTTTATAAACATTTCCAATAGCTTCCCTTATGGTATTGGAATTTCACTGTTGTTTTTTTCCAAGTTTTGACTCTGTGCCTTTGCTGAGAACTCAGCAAACCCTTCCGTTGCCTTGCCATGTTTAGTTATACATGGCTTCTTGTGTTTTGATTTCTTTCTAGCTTTTAAACAGTAAAAAATTTAATTAAATAAGCAATTTTCATTTCTGAAAATTTGGAAATACAAAAGAGCCCCAAAATTAGGTAAAAGAGTTCAGAACCTCACAGATTTATTCTGAAGTATATAAAGAAGTGAATGTCTTGTCCAACACTCCAGCCTCATTTCCCACAGGTAATGCTGTTTATAGTATGTGAGGGTATCATTCCAAATTGTGTTTTATGCTTATGAAAGCAAATGTACATACATAAACCTTTAGACATATACACTAATACACACCATTAAAATTTTTTAACAAAACAAGATCATGCTATATAATGCTGTATAATATGCTTTTATTCTTTTCATAGTATTTTTGTGGAATATATTCCAAGTCGGTATACATACATCTCCTCATTTTTTTAGTGGCTAAATAGAAATTTATTTATGTGCATGCCCTAATTTATTTAACCAATCCCATATTGATGAACACTTTGGTTGCATGTGATTTTTTGCTATTACAATAAGCTTGCAATGAGAAAGCATTTTGAACTTCTTTTTTTTGCCTTGTGCCCTTATACTGTAAGGTAGTTCTTAGAATTGTGAGTACTTTATAATAGGGCATATGCCACTTAATATTAAATGGAGAGTCCAAATTACTCTACAAGAAGGTTGAACCTATTCACCCTTTACCAACAATAGGATGTATCCTCCATGTGGCGCTTTCACTATCCACTCATAATTTCTATTTCTTTGAGATTTTTTTCCTCTGTGTGATAATTCTTCCATCTGAGCTGCAAGATACTTAATTCAGTTTTCAGCAATGTTTTAGAGTTCCAGGAACTCTTTCTTTTTCACAGATTGCTCCTTTGCAACAGCTTCTCTAGTCTCCCTAGGAATTTATATTATTTTATTTTAGAGTTCTTTTGATTTCTTTTTTTAAGGGTCCCTCACGGAGAGCTACCTTTTCTGATTATGTTTTTTTTTCCACCTTCAAACTGGTGAGTCACCTTTAACACTTTGTACATTTTCTCTCCCCACTGTTAACTTGTCTGCAAACATCCAGGTCTCCTGACCCATAAGAGAGGAGGGGTCCTCAGCCCATATGCATGGAGGCTGTTGGGGTCTCCTAAGTAGTAGGGGGGGTCTGCCAGTGGTGAGAGGTGAAGGAAGAATCTTTCCCTGGGGGATGGGCTGGTAGGCCAGGACCCCTCAACTGAGTGGTATGGGGGAGACCTCCACGTTCTCAGGACCCTCCTGGTAAATGTGGAGTGTAAGCATTCTCTTCATGTTAAATACACTTGGTGTATTCTATAGTCATGGTCTTCTCAAAAACAAAGCACAAAGCAACAGCAACAAATCTAAATACGAGTCCCAAAACAATAAAGAAACGTCTGTGTTGAAGCCAAGTTGACATGTCAGTCCAAGGGTAGATAGACTCTCACCTTCAGGATAAGGGCATTAAGAAATTTGCATAAGCATGGCACTCTCAGAAAGCATGTCAATAATATTATGAATTATATCCTATGTTGGATATGGGGCTATTTTGGTAAAACAATTTTATTACACACTCTATTCAAATAGTATATGTTAATTATCAACAGCAATAAAATAGATGGTCCATTTTGCCCAATAATGTATTTATCAACATATACCAGATATTTAAAATGTATCCCAGGTGTAGAACATATAACACTGGCAAAAGCGTGGGGATGATTTTTCTCACTAAGGCATTTACATGAGAGAACTTCTAGAAAATGACTCTACAATTATAGTGACATATGTGGTAAGTACTATGATACAGCAACGTCTGGGATACTACAGGAGCAAAGGAGGTTCTTTCTAAATCAGATTAAGCCAGATTTTTCCAAAGAAGGTGATAGTGGGTTTGTGAAAAAAAGAAGTTAAATGTCCAAGTAAGTTTGGGGAATGTTGGGTTAAAGATAGTGAAATAGGTCTTTCTACTGTAATCTTTTTCAGACCTTTTAATATTCTAATATTTATTATAAATTCCAGAGAGAGGTAACGCCCCAAGTTTATGTGACCAAAGAACCCTTCTACCATGCATTTTGAAGGACACATGGGGGGAACAATGGCCGAAGTGATGCAGGGCAGCTCTCCGGAGGGATAATGGCAGAGCTGAGATTTCAAAATGAGCAGGCGTGAGTAAAAGGGGTAGGGAAGGGCAGTCTCAGCAGAACAGCATATGCAAAGGCCCAGAGACAGGACAGGCACCGAGGTAATATGCTACGTAGCGCAAAGGAGCTAGACCAAAGAATTCCACAGGAAGAAGTGACTGGCGGCAGGGCGGGGGAGGAGGACAGAGATAAGCAAGAGTTAGTCAGATCATTCCACCCAGGTAAAGAGTTGCACTTCACCCTGAAAGCCAAGAAGCATATTTGAAGTTTTCTAAAATAGAGGAGAGGTATGAACTGATTTGCTTTGCCAAAAACATCACCCTGGTCGCAGCATAGCTATGGATTGCTGCTAGGCCAGCCTGGAGAAAGGAAGCATAGTCAGAAGGAGTTATTGAACTAACCCAGATGTCAGTATCGAGGGAATGAACTGGAGGAGAAAGATGGGTGGATAGATAGAAAGGTTAGAGTGATCAAATAGATGGATTAGATACATAGACAATAGATAGGTAGGTAAGTAGATAGACAGATACACAGATACATAGATAAGGGGCTAAGGAGAGTCTGCAGGACCAGGTGGCCAACTGGATGAGGGGTGAGTGGGACATAAAGGATCAAGTGATTTCTGGGGGACTGGGTGAGTGATACCATCACTTAGAGAGATGGGGAATATTTGCAGGAGGAGCAGATTTGCATCGAACCTAATGACAAGATAGGTGGTAGGATTCAGGTGAGAAGGGATGGAGGCCCAAGCCAAAGCTGAAGCCATAGTCTTCATCATGTTGAATCTGAAGAGCTGTTGAACACGTAACTGTTAAGATTCTAACAGGTAAATCTATCAGAGATAATAGCAATGCTAGAAACCCAGAGGTCATATAAATTATTCCTTAGGAAACACAGATCTCGTTTACAACTTCTGTATCCCAAACCCCTCAAATGACAAAGACAAGTACAAACTATTTTTAAATGAACATAGATTGGTGAAAAAATTATTATTTAAAACCCAAACTGACTAAACTCTTCTGCCTTCCAGTGGCGGTGGGGTGAACTTATTCATATCAGTGGGAAAATAACTCTTCAGGGTTTCTCAACCATTGCACTGTTGACATTTGGGGTCAGATAATTCTTTGTTGTGGGGACTGTCCTGCACATGGTAGGATGTTTGGCAGCATCCCTGGTCTCTACCCACTAGATGCCAGTATTACCCCCCTTCCCCAGTTGTGATAACCAAAATGTCTCCAGATGTTGCCAAATATCACCAGGAGCGGCACGACTGTGCTTCCCGTCCCCACCAACCCACTCCAGATTGAGGACCACTGCTCTCAACTCTTCCTTTAACACCATGGGGTGGAATTTAGAAGAACTCTGCTAATTCTTATGCCAGGGAAGGGTGAAACCCAGAGGAGATGGCCTTTTGTTCAGCAGAGTACATTAATGAGTATTTGGCCTACACCTTGAATAGATGTTGTGTAAGTTAAATTCTGCTACAGAAGAAAGTGAGAGGAACTGAATTTCCAAAGTAAACTGAAGGGAGCTTGCTGGGCAGCAGGGAGTCGGATGTCTTACAGAAAGGAAAGCAGTGAGAAATTCCTGATGGCTGGGAGGATGCAGGGCCTTTAATTACAGGGATGCTTAACATTCAGTCCTAAACTATTTACTGTTCTGCGGTATAAGACTCCTCCATTGTTCTCAAGTCCTAAAGTAGAACCCCAAGGCAGATGTGGCTGTGAGGATGTTATCTCCCAGGACTTTGCAGAGATGTTCAGTGTGTGGCTTAGGCTCTTAAGCTTTGTCACTGTCTTCACCATTGCCATCTTCTTTCTTTTCATCTTTTCCTTCTTCTTTCACATCTTATAATAAAAATGTTCATTCTTGGAGGTTAATTCTTTTGCTTGGAATTACCAGTAAGCTCAGATTCCCTGTGGGATGCTGAGTTTCGGAAGTTGTAGGAGACCAGAGACGCCCTCTGGGCAGGGCAGAGCTTGGCACAGAGACTGACATCATTAATGACATGTCTCCTTACAGATGGGTAAGCTGGGGTCCAGAGACCCGCAGCACTTTGTTTTAGGAACACAGCCTGTATCTTCTGGCTCCTGGTTCTGTACGTTTTCTAGCAGAGCACACTGTCTAGGAAATCACCTCTCTCAGATTAGCTGGCACTGGTATCTAGAAAGGTCTCTGATTTTTGCGCTAGCAGCTTCGAGGTAATAACCTTGCTAGAAGAAAAAAGCAGAGTAAAAACTGTTTAACTGAAGGTCTCTCCAGGGATGTCTTAAAGTTCTGCTTATCCTCAAATCTTTTCTCCATGACATCATTAAACTATTATCTGGCTCAGAATATTTTCTACTTTTAAACATCTCTTTTCAAATTTGTATCTTCAATCAGCTCACAATACAGACTCATAAAAGCCTTTCATGTCTCACAGCTACTATAGTCCAAACCTTATAATTAAATGGTGAATTTCTAAGGATTAATTATTCAAATGTCAAAGAGATGGTTTTTGGCAAAGAACGAAGTATCTTTCAAATCTGCTTTAGATAATATGAAAGCTGATCAATGGCCAGTGTTTACATATCTAGCTATCAATTTTAATGAAACATTTCCTTTGAAGTCACTTACAAAAACGTATGAAGTCTATATATATAAACCCCCCAAATCACACTGAAGTTCTGTCTCACAAAAGGTGACCTCAATTGATGCTGTTCCAAAACTCCTCCAACAGGAGAGTAATGGCTCAAATTCCTTATAAATCAGAGCATGAACACAGGCAACTTCTTATTCATCTTTTTATCTTCTGCAGCGTCTAGCAGTGTATCCAGCACATAGTGGCTCTTCAATAGATAGCAGTTAAATGAATCAACCTCCCCAGGCTTCCCCAGCAACAAGATTCTGTCTGCCCAGCAGCCGCCCACATCCATACTGCCTCTATCAACCACGTCTACCCCAGGACAGGTATGTAATTTGTGGGACTCGCGGTAAAAATGAAAAGATGGAGCCACTTGTTCTAAAACGGTTAAGAAATTCAAGGCAGTGACAACAGAGCATGAAACGAAGCCTGAGGCCCTGCGTGACTGCATCAGGTGTGGCATGGTCATAGAGCCTGCCCTGTGTGTGCCCAGCCCGCTTCCCAGTCTTCTGAGTCCTTTGTGCTTCTAATCACGCTGCCTGGGCCAAGAGAAGAACCATGTCGAGCTGTGCTTAGCCCCTTCTTTCCTGTCTCAATCAGACCCCTCCTTCTTGGATCAGGCCTTTCCATCCTCCTTGTCTTGCCTTTTTTTTCATTGTGCTTTCTGGTTCCCCGTGCCAAGGTGAGAGAGCTCACCTCTGTCTTTGCCTTCTCAGTCCATCTCTTCACATGAACGGAAACGGAAAGTAGGCGTTCCCACCTGCACAGTCCTCTCCAACAGGGGTCACTATTGTTTCTGCCTTCAAAGTGCAGCTGCATAAGGGGAAGGATCTATCTGCCCTTGAGCCTCAGTGGCCCTTGCAGACTGTTTGTTACATTGTTGTTGCTCCACCTAATTGCTTACACCCTTTTTCCATACCCTACCCTATGTCACTGGATACTTTCCATGGCTCTCTTCTGCCTCCCTTCAGGCCACGCCAGCACGCGGCTCCCAGCTCCCCTCTTCTCTCCCACCTTTCTTGGTATTTGTAATGTTTGCATCAGTGACCCATCTGGCTCTCTGACCTTGCAGCTCAGTGATTTCCACAAAGCCACTGATCTTCATTTCTGTTCACTCCAGACACTCACTGGCATACCTCAATCTGCATTATTACCAGGAACTACTCTACTTACAAGATGTATATTCTAATCACGGGACAACTTGGAAAATATAGAAAGCAAAAACAAGCACATAAGAACAAAACAGATCAACCAACCAAACAAAAAACAACTGCCGTTCTATCACTCAGTGACATCACTGTTAGAATTTTAGAAAGTACCACCCCCAGTTTTTTCTCTATGCATAGAAAATTGAAACTGCAAGAGTTGTGATGAGTTTTACCCACAAAAATAGAGGATATTGATCTCATCTGGGATATCAGATTAGGCTGTTCAATCAGAGAATTCTAGTTAAGCTGAAATCTGAAAGCTGGGATGGTGCAGCTCATTGAAGGAGAAAAAGAAGATCATCGTAGGCAGAAGGCACAGCTTGTACAAAGTTCCTGAGGCAGGAAAGAGCATGTCTTGTTTGAGGACCTAAAAGAAAGCCATTTAGTAAGAACAGGGTGAGATGCATTACCTGAGTTCAAATCTCAAATTATTTACTTCAGCCTCAATTTCCTCCTTTGTAAACTGGAGGTCATATTGGCCTTTCCCTAGGTTGGTTGGGGAAAATTAAATTTGTTCCTGTAGGGAAAGCACTTAAACTGGTACCTGGCACATAGAAAAGCTTTCTTCAAACGGGGAAAAATCTATACAGCCTAAAGAGTCAGTGTGGAGAAGGGGCCATATCTCTTCTGCTTCCCATGTTCTCCGTGAGGACACAGCCATGAGTGACAGCTATTGGCGTGAGCAAATCTGGCCTCTCTCTTCACTCCCTGTCTTTTTCATCCAGGAAGAGGCTGACTTACTGGACTGTGGAAAGCTAAACAACCACCGGGCCATTTTCCATAGTGGGGAGGCTTCCTGGCTGCAGGCCACTGCTCTTGTGTGCACGTGATTCCAGGCTCCTGTGTTAATGCTGCAAGTCAGGGGTCCCGCTGTGACTAGACAGGTGAGTCACAGTCGTGTGGCACTGGGCTCCAGCCTCTTTAGTTCAGAGGAGGGGAGGGGGCAGCCCTGGTCTGATTTCTGCAGTGAAGTTTCCCAGTTGCCATGTATTTTGGATTTATTGGATACTCTCCAGCTATCAATGAGGTTGGTACTTCGATACCCACTTAGTGGAGACGATGGGGTGAAGGATTAGAATCCTGATCCCAAAAAAGCAGTGCCCTGGAAACCTTAAGATGAATTACAGACATGTGGAGAGCAAAGGACCTGAACACGAGACCACAGATCTTGGTATAGCTATCATGACCACTTTGGTATGAGTGGGCAGGCCTTTGTTCCTGACTTGTTTGGTGGCAGTGGCTTGTAGTCAATGTGCTGCTAAGGCCAATATTGGATTACTTGGACTTTAAGTAGAAAATCAACAGCAACAGCAAAGCCCAGCTAGACTCCATCAGAGTAGAGAGAATGAGAGAGAGGTTTTGGCCTGCAGGGTAGCGCTAGGCACTGGGAACACTTGCTCAGCTGATCCAGCTGGGTCTCCTTTTAATGTTGCTGGGAATCACACATCCCGAGACAGGACTGTGGAAGGACCAGCTTCTTGTTTCAGGGAGTTTGCCCACAGGTTCCTGGGGCTTTCTGCCAAATGCTCTCAAATTGGCTTTTTTCATAATGCTTATTTCTCAAATGAGATATGATCTCTTAAATCCACAGCTGACTATGGTATGGATTTAAGAGACCCTGACCCAGATAATGGTAAAGAGGAGCTGAATCCCTGGCTCGTTATCTTCCAGCATTCAGCTAGGAAGTATGCTTAAAAGGCCATTTTCTTGAACTTTCTATTTCTAGGGTAGATTTGCTTACAGAGTTAAGGAAGAATGGAGTTGGCTTAAAATACAGCCTTTGATCTTGCCTTTAGAACACTAGCTGTTAGAAATGAAAGAAAAATGAAGGAAGATGCTATGACTGAGTGGAAAGAAAGGAGTTATTTCTTTAGGAGAAATGCAGAGATTTTAGAGGCTAAATTGGACAGATATAAAACTAAAATGTTTTAAATGCTTCTAAAGTTGATGTTAGAAAAGAGGTGTGGCTGAGGCTTAAAAAATCCAACAAAAAAGTAGAGAAAGAAAACAGAGGAGACTAATGCCCAGTGGTGGGGGACTGTTAGGAAGCTTCTGGCAGAGCCACACGGAGGGCTGCCTGAAATCTGTACAGCCGTGGGAGGGATGACTAGGAAAAGCAGAGTGGAAACTTCCAGGGATTATTTCACTGGTTCCAAGATAACCCAGTTACTGCAGCGCTGAAGCAGGTTCAGCAGATGCCATGAAGAATGGTAAGCTCTGGTCTTCTCACAGATGGCTCAGGGAGGATAAGTTAGCCAACCTTAAGTGTTTTTTTGTTTTTTAGATTTATTTGCGATTTATTGATAAATTCACGGGGTGTATACACATTCCATAATGGTTTGAAACGAAAGAAAAAGAAGTTTATGGTTGATTTTATACTAAAAATAAAGTTATATAAGCATATTGAAATGAGGTAAGGTAAACAAAGAACTTAGTAAGAGCTTGACATATAGAAAGTGCTCAAACGATACAGACTCTGGAGCTGGACTTCCAGGATTCAGATCCCATCTATGTTTGTTTCTTACTGGCTGTGTGACCTTGGGCAAGTTATTGAAAGTCTCTGGACCTCAGTTTCAATAACTATAAAATGAAAATTTTAGGGCTTCCCTGGTGGCGCAGTGGTTGGGAGTCCGCCTGCCAATGCAGGGGACGTGGGTTCGTGCTCCGGTCCGGGAGGATCCCATGTGCTGCGGAGCGGCTGGGCCCGTGGGCCGTGGCTGCTGGGCCTGCGCGTCTGGAGCCTGCGCCCTGCGGCGGGAGGGGCCGCAGCGGTGAGAGGCCCCCATACCGCAAAAAAAAAAAAAAAAAAAAAATAATTTTATATTGCTCATAGGGTTGTTCTGACAATTAAATGAGTGACTATGTAGAACGTGTACAGAACTGTATCTGGCATGATTTTTAGATGTGTGAGCTCTTATTTTCCGGTGTTGTTATTTAAGAAGTTATAGGTTACTTTTTGTGTCACAAAACACAATAAAATGAAAACTATGTTAAATAAAAATATATCAGAAATCTTTTACCTTCAGTAAGATAAAGGTTATTCTTATTTGGAATAAGAATTTTCTCTATCAGCTCTGTATCTGTGGTTTTTTGAACCCATACATTTTATGACTTTTATTATTTTAGGTTTAGGAAAAGGAGCTGGTGGACTTCAGATCATATTCTCCCAAATCCAGCTAAATTCCACTGGCATTTTTTCAAACTGACAAATCTGATCTAATCATCATGTTTAAATGAATATCATGAATACAAAATATATAATATATTCTTTTTTTAACAACTTATTTAGAGTATAATTGCTTTACAATGGTGTGTTATTTTCTGCTTTATAACAAAGTGAACCAGCTATACATATACATATATCCCCATACCTCCTCCCTCTTGCGTCTCCCTCTCACCCTCCCTATTCCAACCCTCTAGGTGGTCACAAAGCACCAAGCTGATCTCCCTGTGCTATGTGGCTGCTTCCCACTAGCTATCTATTTTACATTTGGTAGTGTAAAATCTCTCACTTCGTCCCAGCTTACCCTTCCGCCCAACCCTGTGTGCTCAAGCCCATTCTCTACGTCTGCATCTTTATTCCTGTCCTGCCCCTAGGTTCTTCAGAACCATTTATTTTTTTTTAAGAATCCATATATATGTGTTAGCATACGGTATTTGTTTTTCTCTTCTGACTTACTTCACTCTGTATGACAGACTCTAGGTCCATCTATCTCACTACAAATAACTCAATTTCTTTTTATGGCTGAGAAATATTTCATTGTAATACAGGTGCCACATCTTCTTTATCCATTCATCGACACTTAGGTTGCTTCCATGTCCTGGCTATTGTAAATAGAGCTGCAATGAACATTGCAGTACATGACTCTTTTTGAATTATGGTTTTCTCAGGGTATATGCCCAGTAGTGGGATTGCTGGGTCATATGGTAGTTCTATTTTTAGTTTTTGAGGAACCTCCATACTGTTTTCCATAGTGGCTGTATCAATTTACATTCCCACCGACAGTGCAAGAGGGTTCCCTTTTCTCCACACCCTCTCCAGCATTTATTGTTTCTAGACTTTTTGATGATGGCCATTCTGACTGGTGTGAAGTGTTACCTACTGTAGTTTTGATTTGCGTTTCTCTAAAGATTAGTGATGTTGAGGATCCTTTCACGTGTTTGTTGGCAGTCTGTATATTTTCTCTGGAGAAATGTCTACTAAGGTCTTCTGCCCATTTTTATTTATTTAATTTTATTTTGTTGTGATATGCGGGCCTCTCACTGTTGTGGTCTCTCCCGTTGCGGAGCACAGGCTCTGGACACGCAGGCTCAGTGGCCATGGCTCATGGACCCAGCCGCTCTGAGGCATGTGGGATCTTCCCGGACCGGGGCACGAACCCGTTTCCCCTGCATCGGCAGGCAGACTCTCAACCACTGCGCCACCAGGGAAGCCCCTGCCCATTTTTAGATTGGGTTGTTTGTTTTTTTGGTATTGAGCTGCATGAGCTGCTTGTAAATTTTGGAGATTAATCCTTTGTCAGTTTCTTCATTTGCAAATATTTTCTCCCATTCTGAGGGTTGTCTTTTCGTCTTGTTTATGGTCCTTTGCTGTGCAAAAGCTTTTAAGTTTCATTAGGTCCCATTTGTTTATTTTTGTTTCTATTTATATTACTCTAGGAGGTGGGTCAAAAAAGATCTTGCTGTGATTTATGTCAAAGAGTGTTCTTCCTATGTTTTCCTCTAAGAGTTTTAGAGTGTCTTGTCTCAGATTTAGGTCTTTAATCCATTTTGAGTTTTTTTTTGTGTATGGTGTTAGGGAGTGTTCTAATTTCATTCTTTCACATGTAGCTGTCCAGTTTTCCCAGCACCACTTCTTGGAGAAGCTGTCTTTTCTCCATTGTATATTCTTTCCGCCTTTATCAAAGATAAGGTGACCATATGTGTGTGGGTTTATCTCTGGGCTTTCTATCCTGTTCCATTGATCTATATTTCTGTTTTTGTGCCATTACCATAGTGTCCTGATTACTGTAGCTTTGTAGTATAGTCTGAAGTCCAGGAGCCTGATTCCTCTAGCTCTGTTTTTCTTTCTCACGATTGCTTTGGCTATTCAGGGTCCTTTGTGTTTCCATACATATTGTGCAATTTTTTTGTTCTAGTTCTGTGAAAAATGCCATTGGTAGTTTTGATAGGGATTGCATTGAATCTGTAGATTGCTTTGGGTAGTAGAGTTGTTTTCACAATGTTGATTCTTGCAGTCCAAGAACATGGTAGTAGCTCTTCCCTAAATGTTTGATAGAATTTGCCTGTGAAGCCATCTGGTCCTGGGCTTTTGTTTGTTAGAAGATTTTTAATCACAGTTTCAATTTCAGTGCTTGTGATTGGTCTGTTTATATTTTCTAGTTCTTCCTGGATCAGTCTTGGGAATATGTGCTTTTTTAAGAATTTGTCCATTTCTTGCAGATTGTCCATCTTATTGGCATATAGTGGCTAATAGTAATCTCTCACAATCCGTTGAATTTCTGCAGTGTCAGTTGTTACTTCTCCTTTTTCATTTCTAATTCTATTGATTTCAGTCTTCTCCCTTTTTTTTTTATGAGTTTGGCTAATGGTTTATCAATTTTGCTTATCTTCTCAAAGAACCAGCTTTTAGTTTTATGGAACTTTGCTATAGTTTCCTTCATTTCTTTCCCATTTATTCTGATCTGATTTTTATGATTTCTTTCCTTCTGCTAACTTTGGGATTTTTTTGTTCTTCTTTCTCTAATTGCTTTAGGTGTAAGGTTAGATTGTTTATTTGAGATGTTTGTTGTTTCTTGAGGTAGGATTGTATTGCTATAAACTTCCCCCTTAGAACTGCTATTGCTACATTCCGTAGGTTGTGGTTCGTCGTGTTTCCATTGTCATTTGTTCCTAGGTATTTTTTGATTTGCTCTTTGATTTCTTCAGTGATCACTTCCTTATTAAGTAGTGTATTGTTCAGCCTCCATGTGTTTGTATTTTTTACAGATCTTTTCCTGTAATTGAAATCTAGTCTCATAGCATTGTGGTCAGAAAAGATACTTGATATGATTTCAATTTTCTTAAATTTACCAAGGCTTGATTTGTGACCCAAGATATGATCTATCCTGGAGAATGTTCCATGAGCACTTGAGAAAAATGTGTATTCTGTTGTTTTTGGATGGAATGTCCTATAAATATCAATTAAGTCCATCAATCTTGTTTAATGTATTATTTAAAACTTGTGTTTCCTTATTTATTTTCATTTTGGTTGATCTGTCCATTGGTGAAAGTGGAGTGTTAAAGTCCCCTACTATGATTGTGTTACTGTCAATTTCCCCTTTTATGGCTGTTAGTATTTGCCTTATGTATTGAGGTGCTCCTATGTTGGGTGCATAAATATTTACAATTGTTATATCTTCATCTTGGATCGATCCCTTGATCATTATGTAGTGTCCTTCTTTGTCTCTTGTAATAGTCTTTATTTTAAAGTTTATTTTGTCTGATATGAAAATTGCTATTCCAGCTTTCTTTTGGTTTCCTTTTGCATGGTATATCTTTTTCCATCCCCTCACTTTCAGTCTGTATGTGTCCCTAGGTCTGGAGTGGGTCTCTTGTAGACAGCATATATGTGGGTCTTGTTTTTGTATCCATTCAGCCAGTCTATGTCTTTTGGTGGGAGCATTTAATCCATTTACATTTAAGGTAATTATTGATATGTATGTTCCTATTACCATTTTCTTAATTGTTTTGGGTTTGTTATTGTAGGTCTTTTCCTTCTCTTGTGTTTCTTGCCTAGAGAAGTTCCTTTAGCATTTGTTGTAAAGCTGGTTTTGTGGCGCTGAACTCTCTCAGCTTTTGCTTGTCTGTAAAGGTTTTAATTTCTCCATGAAATCTGAATGAGATCCTTGCTGGATAGAGTAATCTTGGTTGTAGGATTTTCTCCTTCATCACTTTAAATATGTCCTGCCACTCCCTTCTGGCTTGCAGAGTTTCTGCTGAAAGATCAGCTGTTAACCTTATGGGAATTCCCTTGTGTGTTATTTGTTGTTTTCCCTTGCTGCTTTTAATATGTTTTCTTTGTATTTAATTTTTGATAGTTTGATTAATATGTGTCTTGGCATATTTCCCCTTGGATTTATCCTGTATGGGACTCTGTGCTTCCTGGACTTGATTAACTATTTCCTTTCCCATATTAGGGAAGTTTTCAACTATAATCTCTTCAAATATTTTCTCAGTCCCTTTTTCTCTTCTTCATTTGGGACCCCTATAATCCAAATATTGGTGTGTTTAATGTTGTCCCAGAGGTCTCTGAGACTGTCTTCAGTTCTTTTCATTCTTTTTTCTTTATTCTGCTCTGCAGTAGTTATTTCCACTATTTTATCTTCCAGGTGACTTTTCCATTCTTCTGCCTCAGTTATTCTGCTATTGATCCCTTCTACAGTATTTTTAATTTCATTTATTGTGTTGTTCATCATTGCTTGTTTCCTCTTTAGTTCCTCTAGGTCCTTGTTAAATGTTTCTTGCATTTCCTCTATTCTATTTCCAAGACTTTGGATCATGTTTACTATCATTATTCTGAATTCTTTTTCAGGTAGACTGCCTATATCCTCTTCATTTGTTAGGTCTGGTGGGTTTTACCTTGATCCTTCATGTGCTGTGTGTTTTTCTGTCTTCTCATTTTGCTTATCTTACTGTGTTTGGGGGTCTCCTTTTTGCAGGCTGTAGGTTCGTAGTTCCCGTTGTTTATGTTGTCTGTCCCCAGTGGCTAAAGTTGGTTCAGTACATTGTGTAGGCTTCCTGGTGGAGGGGACTAGTGCCTGTGTTCTGGTGGATGAGGCTGGATCTTGTCTTTCTGGTGGGCAGGTCCACGTCTGGTGGTGTGTTTTGGGGTGTCTGTGGACTTATTTTGATTTTAGGCAGGCTCTCTGCTAATGGGTGGGGTTGTGTTCCTGTCTTGCTAGTTGTTTGGCATAGGGTGTCCAGCACTGTAGCTTGCTGGTCGTTGAGTGGAGCTGGGGCTTAGCTTTGAGATAGAGATCTCTGGGAGAGGTTTCACCGTTTGATATTATGTGGAGTTGGGAGGTCTCTGGTGGACCAATGTCCTTTTCTCGGCTCTCCCACCTCAGAGGCACAGGCCTGACACCCGGCCAGAACACAAAACCCTGTCAGCCACACTGCTGAGTTAGAATTCAGGCTTTTTTTATACTAAAAGGAGAGAGGGTATGGCTGGTGCAAACTTCTTGGTGCTTAGATCCCTTGCAGCTGTCCATCTAGGTCTGGTCACAATCCCCTAAGTGTTTTTTTAAAAACGTATTGAAGTACAGTTATTTACAATGTTGTGTTTAATTTCTGCTGTACAGTAAAGTGACTCAGTTATACATATATATATGTTATTTTTCATATTCTTTTCCTTTATGCTTTATCACAGGATATTGAATATAGTTCCCTGAGCTATACAGCAGGATCTTGTTGATTATCCATCCTATATATAATAGTTTGCGTCTGCTAATCCCACACTCTCAGTCCTTCCCTCCCTCACCCCCCTCCCCCTGGCAAGTGTGTTCTCTATATTTGTGAGTTTGTTTTTGTATTGTAGATAAGTTCATTTGTGTCATATTTTAGATTTCACATATAAGTGATATCATATTTTTCTTTCTCTTTCTGACTGACTTAGTATGATAAACTCTAGGCCCATCCATGTTGTTGCAAATGGCATGATTTCATTCTTTTTAATGGCTGAGTAATATTCCATTGTGTATATATATATATATATATATATATATATATATATATATACCACATCTTCTTTACCCATTCCTCTGTTGATGGACATTTAGGTTGTTTCCACGACTTGGCTATTGTGAATAATGCTGCTATGAACATGGAGGTGCATATAGCCAACCTTAAGTGAATTGCACCCCACCTCACAGGGCATCTGGGAATATCTGGAGACATTTTTCTTTGATTATTATGATTTGGGGGGTACTGGCTGTTAAACATACTACAATGCACAAGATACCCCCCAGAACAAAGAATTATCCAGTCCAAATTGTCAGTAGTGCTGAGATTGAGAAACTACCTTAAGGAATACCAGGCTGGGCTACCAACACGAGTCCAGATGGGGTCAACAGTTGGGCTGATGGGTGGAATCATCCAACTTGGAGACCTACATGTGGACAAGGTTTGTTTGAAGTATGGGTATTCTGGCAGCTTCTGAAATGGCTAACTTCATATCTCTTATTAAGGAAGATCTCAAAGGACAAAATCTGGAATGATGTCATGAAGAAAACAAATGAACGGGGCTGAAAGCAAAGGGAAAGAGAAAGGAGAGAAGGTTCTGTGGTCCTGCCAAGGGTATTAGCACCACATACAGAAAAGATAAGGAGCCAAGTATTACACTCTTAAAAACTGCTGAGCTTCTTTGAAAAGAGTGCAGAATGGGAGAGACAAATGGAACACTCTAGGCATTTGTTACTGAAATAAGGATGAAGGTGGCAGAGGTGAATGTCCTTGCTACCAATGAAGTGAACATAATCCACTCAAGGCCTAGAAACTTAAAAATCGAGGAAAGGCA
Organism: Monodon monoceros; assembly: GCF_005190385.1. NCBI lineage: Eukaryota > Metazoa > Chordata > Mammalia > Artiodactyla > Monodontidae > Monodon > Monodon monoceros. Next base: position 5,364,685 of record NW_021703786.1, on the reverse strand, counting down.
AATTTGGGGGGAAAAGCACACAGTAAAAAGATGGACTTCCCACCTGAGCATGCAAGCTGCAGCTGCCTCAACAAGAGTTCAGTTTGAGGATCTGTTGAGGACAAGTAATCACTGAGATAAATATGCAAACAAAGAAGGTATATCCTTCAAGGACAGGTCTACAGCAGTGGTTCTCAAACTCAGCATCCATTAGAATCACCTAGAGAACTGGCCAAAACCCAGATTTCTGCATCCCACTCCCTGAGTTTCTGATCCAACAGATCTAGGTGGAGCTTGAGAATCTGTGTTTCTAATATAGTCTCAGGTGATGCACTGATGCTGCCACATTTAGGAAACCACTGGCCTACAGAATTCCAGTGTAGGAAGTGAAGACCATACACACTGCCTCCTGGGATCCTGAAACAGATGGAGAAATACAAAAAGTAGATCAAGGCACTGAGACTCTGGGGAAGGCATGAGAATGAGCCTGACTTAGACAGATGCCTCTCCCTTTTGAGCACCCTGCTCCAAGCAGAGGAAGGTGAGTCATTGAAAAGAGCCCACCCAGGCTTCAGCACTGGGGAGAGGGGCAAAATGTGGGACTCAAACCTTGAATGGAAATGAAAAGGATTAAAATATGCAGCATAGAAAACAAGCCACGAGAAGACCTAGAGATGAGGGCCACCATCTAAATTTCTTATTTGCCAATGTCTCAAGTGCCAGTCTCTGGGGGAGGCAACAGGATGCATGAACAGATTCCCTTCTCTCTCCTTGCCTCGAAGGATACGGGAAGCACAGGGTTACAATGAACTTTTTCACATCTTGGCACAAAATTACTGTGCTCAATTGTTTATGCTCCCAGGTTATGGATTCAAAATAGATTATGGATTCTAAATTATTACAAAACTGAAACCAAGAACATTGTCCTTTTTTGTCTAAGTTTTTCAGTCAACCCTTCTTGCTAGATAACACTTAGTATTCTGCTATGGTCCATGGCTGATAACCACAGTGTGGATCAGAACTTTGCATTCCATCTGTCTCTTCATTCTCTGTGCATATTTTCTATCCACAGGAAGAGGGAAGTAGTCAGACTCAGGCACGAAGCTCCATCCTGTGCTTCTCAAATTCAGTGACAGATGGTCCAACTAATCTATAATACATGTATCTACTAAGGGACTGTCATGTAACCATTAAAAAACCCAAAAGTTTATGAAAGGTTGTAATTACATGGAGGAAACGCTTATGGTATAATGGGAAGTGAAAAGAAAACAATAAAATTGAATATTTAATGTCACAATTACATCAAAACATAAAAGCAAATAAAATACTATTAACAAATGAAACTACAGATGGAAATGCAGCATAGTGTATACTGGGGCTGTTCTCAAGTGATGGGGATTTTCTTCAAAGTTTTTCATTACTAACTTGAATGTCATATATAACAGGAATAATAAACTTTATCAATTTTAAGGGGAGTTAGCATTAGAAAGTCATAGGGACCCTTATTGCTAGAAGACAGGAAAAAACGATAAGTAAACAAATATCAAAATGGTAAAGGAGGTGTGGGTAGAGATGTGCTTTGAGGTGGTTCAGAGACTTGTGACTGAGTGAGGATTTACGATAGGGAGAGAAAGATCATTCCTCCAGTAGGAGGACATTCTTAATATTTCAGGACTAGCATAGAGTTGATGTACAGTAATAGAGAAGATGTCAAGCAAAGCTTGGCTGATACTGCTAACCAATTGCAGAAGTGTGAAGAAAAGTTTTAACACTCTAGGGATATAATGAAAATCAACAAAGTTGGTTTAATGAATACCGCATGGGAAAGTAGAATGAACTGGCTATGGAAAAAATCAGAAATCTCCATTTGAAAGGATGGCTACAGTATCACTTTCCATTATAAGTGAAGACTATAAACACATTGTCAAAAGTACACATTGTCAAATGAATTTGAACAAAAATATTTTAGCTTTCTGTCAGCTGATTAGAATAAGTTTAGATTTTAATTTAAGCATCAAGAGAAATGATCTAATGGTTTATGAGCAGCTTTGCAGAGAGCAGAAGTGATAAAAATTGCAAACAGATGATATGTAAATAAATATTTGCATCAACTGGTATAAATATTTAGAAGTGCTGACAACTCCCAATTATCTTGTTTTAATTGGTTCACATAGAAACGAATTTTTGACAGTCGTACTTGGTCAACTAACACTTTAGTAGCTCAGCTAAGGTCTTTGATCCTAGGAGTGCTTTTGGGGACAAGTCTCCCTTTGTATGTTGGAGAAATAAACTCTTCATTCAGTCATGAAAATACAGTGGTTTGTGAGCCTCCTACTGCAGCCAAGGAAGTCTTGGTCCAAGAGAATGGAGCCAGAAAGGTTGTGATGTTAAATTGTCAAAACCAGTGGTGCTGGGATTGTGGATAGGGAGGAGAGAAAGGGACAAAGCTCATGGGAAGTGCTGGACATTGGCTTTTAAATGTCTGTTGCCAATCAGTTATGTATGATCACAAACAGTGCCCGATTTTCTGAGAGGGGCAACTTAGGGATCATTTCAGAGAAGAAATCAGGCATAGTCTGAAAGTTCACCCATCCTTTCCCTTTTCCCTCCTAATTTCTATCTCGCTTCCAGCTTACTTGGCTAGCTATATACTTTTATTTAAAAAAACTAGGTATCCTGAGGGGGAGGGTTCAAGGTGGTGACATAAGAAGATCCTGAACTCATGGCCTCCCAGGGACACAGCATATTTACAACTACATATGGAATAATTCCCTTGGAAATGGACATGAAAACTAGATGAACAGAGCCTACACAACAACAGGAAAAAAGATAGCAAGAGGTGTAGGAGAGGTCTGTAGAGATATGGTCTCACCAACAAAAATCCTCACCCCAGAAATGGTGATACCCAGTCAGGAAGGATCACAAAGGGATATTTTTCCCTGAGGAGCAAGGGATTCAAGCTCTATCCACACCAGGCACCACACCCCATAGATACTGCACAGGAGAGACAAGATCTCCCCAAACACAAGGCTTTGAAAACTAATGGAGAGTATGCCCAGGAACTATAAGAATTTCAGAGAAAGGAAAACCCTCTCTGAAAGAGTTCACACACATACCTACTTGACCAGAAAACCAGCAAAGAAACACCAGATTAAAAAGCACATGGACCAAAGGTGAAGGGGACCCACTTACTAACCTTGAAGTGTCTGCCATCAAGGAAGGAGTCAGTTGGGACATGCCCTGGGGACTGAGACAATGGCAGGAGCCATCTTTGCAATCTCAGGCTGCCTTGCTAATACTGGTGCTGACAGGTGCCATTCTAACATTCACCCTCTAACCTGTTCCAGTGTGCATGCCCCATTGAGAGCCCTGCCCACCCCTTCACCTTGTCTGGGTCTCACAGTCATCTGAGTGATAGCAGCACCCACCTGTGTGCACAACAATTGCAAGCAGGTCTCAAAGCTGGGCTGGGGTCTAGTCCTGCCCACCAGCACCCTGTGGCAGCCATGGCCAGGCCCTGCAGCCAGTCATTGTACACTGCAGCAGCAACTGCAGCCCCACCACAACAGGAAGGTGCATACAGCCCACATAGGGGACACATCTGGAGCACCTGGCTTTGGTGACCAGGTCAGATTTCACCTCTGAGCCCCACAAGACATCTCCTAAATAAGTCTATTCCTTGAAGCCTGAGAAGATAGCTGATTTACCTAATACACTGAAACAAATGCAGAGAATTAGGCAAAATGAGGAGACAAAGGAATATGTCCCAATCAAAAGAATAAGACAAAACCTCAGAAAAAGAACTAAATCAAATGGAAATAAGCAATCTACTTGAAAAAGTGTTCAAAGCAACTGTCATAAAGATTCTCACTGAACACGGGAGAAGAATGGATGGACACAGTGAGTGCTTCAACAAAGCAATAGAAAACAAAAGAAAGTACCAAACAGAAGTTAAAACTGAACTGATAAATACACCAGAGCCGTTCAACAGCAGACTGGATGAGGTAGAAGAGCAAATCAGTTAGCTGGAAGACAGAACAGCACAATGAAAATATTTTCAAAAGTAAAGATACCTTAAGGGATCTTTGGGACAACATCAAACAGAATAACATTCACATTATAAGGGTCCAAGAAGGAGAAGGAAGAGAGAGAGAGTGTCAGAAAAATTATTTGAAAAAGTAGTGGCTGAAAACTTTCTTAATTTGGGGGAGGAAATAGACATCCAGGTCTGGGGGGCTCAGAGAGTTTCAAATAAGATGAACACAAGTAGACACACCAAGACACATTATAACTAAAATGTTGAAAGTTAAGGATGAAGAGAGAATCCTCAAAGCAGCAAGAGAAAAATAACTTGTTATGTACAAGGGAAATCTCATAAGGTTATCAGCAGATTTTTCAACAGAAACTTTACAGGCCAGAGGGAGTGGCATGACATATTCAAAGTGCTAAAGGGAAAAAAACGTCCAACCAAGAATTCTCTGCCCAGCTAGGTTATCATTCAGAATTGAAGGAGTGATCAAAAGTTTCCCAGATAAGCAAGGGCTGAAAGAGTTCATCACTACTAAACTGATCCTGTAAGAAATGTTAAAGGTACTTCTTTAAGCTGAAAAGAAATGGAATTAAATAATAAGAAAACATATAAAAGTAAAAATTTCACTGGGAAAAGTAAACATAATAAAGACAATGGATCCATCACTTAGAAAGCAAGCATGAATGTTAAAAAACCAAAGTAGTAAAATTAACTAAAATTAAAATGATTAGTTAAGGGATGCATACAATAAAAAGATGTAAAATGTGTCATTGAAAGTTTAATACGTGGGGGACAGGTAAAAAGATAAAGCTTTGGAATGTGTTCAAATTTAAGTTGTTACCAACTTAAAACAGCCTGCTATTTACATAGGATGTTATATGTGAACCTCACAGTGACCACCAGGAAAAAACTCATAGCAAATACACAAAAGAAAATGATAAAGAAATCTAAACGTAACAGCAGAGAAAACCACCAAAATATAAGGGAAGAGAGAAAGAGAAGAAGAAAGGAACATAGGAGAACTACAAAAACAGCCAGAAAACAATTAACAAAATGGTGATAAGTACATACTTATCATAATTGGACTAAATTCTCCAATCAAGACATAGAGTGGCTGAATGGATAAAAAGAAACCCAAGATCCATTTATATGCTGCCTACAAAAGACTTATTTCAGAAGAAAGGACACACACAGATTGAAAGTGAAGGGATGGAAAAGAATATTTCCTGCAAATAGAAATGAAAAGAAAGCTGGAGTAGCTATACTCATATCGGACAAAACAGACTATAAAACAAAGACTGTAATAAATGACAAAAAAAGGTCATTACATAATGATAAAGTTATCAATCCAGCAAAAAGGTATATTTCTAAATGTATATGGACCTAACATAGGAGTACTAGGGTATATAAAACAAATAACAAATGTAAAGGGAGAAATTAAAAGCAATACAATAGGAGGGAAGTTTAACACTCCACTTACAACAATGTATAGGTCATCCAGGCAGAAAATCAATAAGGAAACATCAGTCTTAAACAACACATTATAACAAGTGACTTAATAAATAATACAAACAGAACATTCTATCCAAAAGCAGTAGAATACACATTCTTCTCAAGTACACATGAAACATTCCCAGGATTGATCACATATTAGGTCACAAAACAAGTCTCAATAAATTTAAGATTTAAATCATATCAAGCATCTTTTTCAACCACAATAGCATAAAACTAGAAATCAGTCAATCACACACACACACACACACACACACACACATACACACAAATGGGAAAAAAAACACAAAAATGTGGAGATTAAGCAACATGCTACTGAACAACCAATTGGTCATTGAAAAAATCAAAGGAGAAATAAAAGATACCAAGAGACAAAAACAGAAATACAACATACCAAAATCTACAGGATGCAGCAAAAGCAGTTCTAAGAGAGAAGGTCATAGCAATACAGGCCTGCCTCAAGATATAAGAAAAATTTTGAATAAATAATCTAACTTTACACCTAAAGGAACTAGAAAAAGAAGAACAAAGGCTAAAATTAGTAGAAGGAAAGCAATAATAAAGATTAGAGCAGAAGTAAATGAAATAGAAATTAAAAAAATAGAAAAGGTCAATAACACTAATATCTAGTTCTTAACCAAAGATAACCAAAATCGACAAACCTTTGGCTAGAGTAACTAAGAAAAAAGAGAGGAAACTCAAATAAATAAAATCAGAAATGAAAGAGGAGAACTTAACAACAAAGGATCAAAAGAGACTACTATAAAAAATTATAGGACAAAAAATTGGACAACTTAGAAGAAATGGAAAAATTCCTATAAGCATACAATCTTCCAAGGCTGAATCAAGAAGAAATAGAAAATCTGGATAGAGTGATCACTAGTAATGAGAGTGAAACAGTAATAAAAAATCTCCCAGCAAACAAAAACCCAGGACCAGATGACTTCACTGGTGAATTCTACAAAGGACTCAAAGAAGATATAATACCTATCCTTCTCAAACTCTTCCAAAAAATTGAAGAAGAGAGAGACATTCCAAACACATTTTATGAAGCCAGAATGACCTTGATATCAAAAGCAGACAAGGACATACACACACAAATTATAGATGTATCCTTGATGAACATAGATGCAAAAATCCTCAACAAAATATTAGCAAACCAAATCCAACAATACATTCAAAGGATCATACAACATGATCAAGTGGGATTTATCCCAGGGATGAAAGGATGGCTCAACATGAAAGATCACATAAACAGAATGAAGGATAAAAATTATATTATCATTTCAATAGATGCAGAAAAAGCATTTGACAAAAGTCAACATCCATTTATGATAAAAACTCTCAACAAAGTAGGCATAGAGGGAACATACCTCAATCCATATATGACAGACCCACAGTTAACATCATACTCAATGGTGCAAAGCTGAAAGCTTTTCCTCTAAGACCAGGAACAGGACAAAGATGCCCACTCTCACTACTTTTATTCAACATAGTATTGGAAGTCCTAGACACAGCAATTAGGGAAGAAAAAAAAATGTATCCAAATAGGAAAGGAAGAAGTAAAACTGTCACTATTTGCAGTTATCATGATATTATATATAGAAAACCCTAAAGATTCAACAATAAAAAATTGTTAGAGCTAAAATTAATTCAGTAAATTCACAGGATAAAAAAGCAATATACAGAAATTTGTGTTTTTATACAGTAATAATGAAAGAGAAATTGAGAAAATAATCCCATTTACAATTGCATCAAAAAGAGTAAAATATCTCGGAATAAATTTAACCAAGGAAGTGAAAGACCTGTACACTGAAAACTCTAAGATACTGATGAAAGAAAATGAAGAAGGAACAAATAAATGGAAAGATATTCTGTGTTCATGGATTGGGAGAATTAATATTGTTAAAATACCCAAAGCAATCTACAGATTCAATGCAATCCATATAAAAATTCCAATGGCTTATTTCACAGAATGAAGATGGAGATATCATGCTCCCTGATTTTAAACTATACTCCAAAGCTATAGTAATCAAAACAGTATGCTATCAGCACAAAAGCAAGCACATAGATCAATGGAACAGAATTGACAGCCCAGAAATAAACTCACACATATGTCAACAATTAATTTTTGACAAATGAGCAAAGAACCTATAATGGACAAAGTCTCTTCAATAAATGGTGCTGGAAAAACCAGGCAGCCACATGCAAAAGAATGAAATTAGACAACACACAAAAATTAACTCAAAATGGACTGAAGACTTGAATGTAAGACCTGAAACCATAAAACTCCTAGAAGAACACATAGGCATTAACCACATTGATATCAGTCTTAGCAAATTTTTTTGTGGATCTGACTCCAAAGGCAATGGAAACAAAATAAGAAATAATCAAATGAGACTACATCAAACTAAAAGTCTTCTGCACAGCAAAGGAAACCATTATCAAAGTGAAAAGGCACCCTACTGAATGGAAGAAGATATTTGCAAATCATATATCTGATAAAGTGTTAATATCCAAAATATATAAAGTACTCAAATAATAATAATAATAAACCCCAGCCTGATTAAAAAATAGGCAAAGAATGGACTTGAGGACATGGGGAGGGGAAAGGGTAAGCTGGGATGAAGTAAGAGAGTAACACTGACATATATACACTACCAAATGTAAAATAGATAGCTAGTGGGGAGCAGCTGCATAGCACAGGGAGATCAGCTCAGTGCTTTGTGACCACCCAGAGGGGTGGGATAGGGAGGGTGGGAGGGAGACACAAGAGGGAAGAGATATGGGGATATATGTATACATATAGCTGATTCACTTTGTTATACAGCAGAAAGTAATACAATACTGTAAAGCAATTATACTCCAATAAAGATGTTAAAATAAAAAAAAGGCAGAGAATCTAAATAGACATTTTCCCAAAGAAGACATACAGATGGCTAACAGGCACATGAAAGGATGTTCAGTATCACTAATTATTAAAGAAATGCAAATCAGAAGCACAATGAGATATCATCTCACAGTTGTTAGAATGGCTATTGTTGGAAAGACAAGAAATAACAAATGTTGGAGAGAATGTGGAGAAAACAAAACACTGTTGATGGGGCTGTAAATTGGTGCAGCCACTATGGGAAACAGTATGGAGCTTCCTCAAAAAATTAAGAATAGAACTACCATATGACCTAGCTATTCCACTTCCGGATACTTATCCAAAGAACACAGAAACACTAATTCAAAAAAGATATATGCACCCCTATGTTCATTGTAGCATTACTTATAGTAGTCAAGATATGGAAACAACCTAAGTATCCATCAGTGGATGAATGGATAAAGAAGATGTGATATATACACAATGGAATACTACTCAGCCACAAAAAAGAATAAAATCCTGCCACTTACAGCAACATGGATGAAACTTGAAGGTATTATACTAAGTGAAATAAGTCAGACGTTGGAAGACAAATACTGTATGATTTCACTCATTTGTGGAATCGAAAACAAAACAAAACAAACAAATGAAATAAAACAAAAACAACTCATAGATCCAGTGATCAGATTAGTGGTTACGAGAGGGGAAGGGGATTAAGGGGTGGGCAAAATGAGTGACGGGGCTCAACTGTATGGTTATGGACAATAACTTGATTTGTGGTGATGATCACTTTGTAGTGTACACAGATGTGAAATTAAAATGCTACACACTTGAAACTTATATAACTAAAAAAATGATATCCCTGGCTAGATTGTGCCTATTTTGTTTGTGTTTTGTTTTTTTTTTTTTGCGGTACGCGGGCCTCTCACTACTGTGACCTCTCCCATTGCGGAGCACAGGCTCCAGACACGCAGGCTCAGTGGCCATGGCTCATGGGCCCAGCCGCTCCACGGCTTGTGGGATCTTCCTGGACCGGGGCACGAACCCGCATCTCCTGCATTGGCAGGTGGACTCTCAACCACTGTGCCATCAGGGAAGCCCGATTGTGCCTATTTTGCATTCTAAAACAATATCCAACTTTTATTGTGCCCCATAGTACTCATTCATGCTCTTTGCCAAATATTTCTGACTCTCCACCTTCTAGGCACCTAGAGGATTGCATTCCTGATTCCTTTGTGGATGAATGAGGTCATATGACTAGTTTTAGTTGGGAGCAAAAATAAAGAGCAGAAAGTCACTTCCTTGCCAGTTCATTTAATTGCCCAGGCAAGTGTCCCGAGGTCTTTCTTTACCTTCTAACAGGGCAACCAGGAGGTTCAAGATGGCGGTCATTCCATCAGCCTGGGTTCCTGAGTAACTCTGATGAGTAGAGCCCCCAATGACTGTGATATGCATGCAGGGTGATAAAGCCCCTTTGAGCCAAGCCTGTGTCAGCTGCTGAGGGAGATATAAATTTATATATATAATATATTAATTATATTAACTAAATGATATATTCACTTGTCTTCTGGATTAAAAAATTTCCAGTTCTGAAAATTTGGAAAAGTGGCTGTCCTTTTCTCTTTTCCCTGGATGGTTTGGCACTGAGTAAAACCACACACCTGTTTGTTCCTCTATTTAAGATTCAATTAATTACCTAGTAATTAAATATTATATATAACATAGATATAACTACATAGTCCTTGTCCTCAAGGAGTGTTCAAATTAGTTGCAGTGATAAGATGTATAAAATCAAAAGGTATACAAAAGGAATAATTTTTAGGTGGAAAACAGTTCATGTCAACAGTAGGAGAGATGTCACAAGGTCAGGTATGACTGGAAGGCAAATGAGATCCAGGCAGTAGGAAGGGAAAGGAGAAGTAGTCAGGAAGGGAAGATTATCTGAGGAGAAATCTGCACTGGGTGGGATTTAAACTGCAGGCTGAAGAATTTATATAATTAGGAAAGAGGGAAATAGCCGTTCAGGTAAGAAAAAACAGTTAAGCAACAGTAAATCGGTGAGAAAGCATATGTTTTAGGAGATATTAAATAAACCAGTTTCATTCACACCAAGGGTTGTTTAAGAAGTATTAAGCTGGCCTGCAAAAGCCAAGCATTATGAGCTCAATAGCTCGTTGATTACTTCAAAAAATATTTATTGGGTACCGACTATCGGCTCATCAGACAAAACTGACAAGGAAATCCCTGGTCACATGGCAAGTGCATTCTCATGGAATTGAGTGCTGCTACAGTCAGAATTAGAGCCAGAGTCTCCTGACTCTGTTCCAGTGCTTGTGGCTCTTTCCAATAACGACAATAAAATGATATATTCACATATCTTCTGGATTAAAAAAAGTCCAGTTCTGAAAATTTGGAAAAGTGGCTGTCCTTTTCTCTTTTCCCTGGATGGTTTGGCACTGAGCAGAACCACATACCTGTTTGTTCCTCTGTTTAAACTCAAACCTTTTACAGTCCTTGGGTTTCAGTAATGCTCAATGAATATTTGATGATCTGCTTGCCATTATCCATGCATTTAAAAATTCATTTAACAAGCATACATTAAATGCCTAGGATACGTCAGCCACTACTAGGTTCTGGGGATATTAAATACCATGTGAACATACCATTTTAGCAAAATATTAAAGAAATGGTAATAGATATATATACATATACACATAGAACTTTGGGATCACAGAGGCGAACTTGGCTTAATTGGCTTAGCAGTTGGAACTGGTACCAGGCTTGCCAGATTTACCAAATAAAAACACAGGTGCCCAGTTTAATCATAACTGTGTCCCAAATGTTGCATTGGACATACTTATACCAAAACATATTTGTTGTGTATCTGAAATTCAGATTTAAGTGGGAGTCCTGTGTTTTATTTGGCCACCTTAGCTAGCACAGCTGGGCTGACTAGTATATGAAATTCCACGGGGTCAGTTTGGGACAGTTACCAAGACACCGAAATACGTTTGAACTCATTAAGGAGAGTCTAAAGAAAGTGTCAGGAGAAGGGAGGATATTCAGGTGTAGGGGTGGAGAGAGAGGCATATCAAAGCTGGGGGATCAAAATTGAGTTCGTGATTTCACATTTTTCTGGAAGCTCAAGCTAATATAATGACAAACAGAACAGAAATGAGGAGTATGACCTTTGCCTATTGGAAAAGAGAAAAAGAAGTCACTATTTTCAGAAAATATCTTCTTAAAAATCCGGTGAGAATCAGCCAAAAAAAAAGATTGGAATAGATGAGGGTTCAGTAAGGTCGTTAAGTACAAAATAAACATTTAAGTCAGTAACTTTCTTTTTTAAGAGCAATAGCCAGCTAGAAAATATAATGAAAAAAGATTGCATTTGGAATACCATCAAAAATAGAAAGCAACTAAAAGTAAACCACAAAACCATGAAATGTTCTGAAATTATATAAAAAACAAGTTGAACACCCTCAGAGACATAAGACGAGATGAGAAGACAGAGAGTCATGTCATATTCATAGACAAGAAGACCAAATACTGTAAAGATGTCAATTTTCTCATAATTTATTTTTAGGATTAATGAAATTGTAACCAACATCTCTGTAGGATATATGTGGAACATCAAAATTGATTCCAAGGATTGGTTCAAGATGGTGGAGTAGAAGGACATGCTCTCACTCTCTCTTGCAAGAACACCAGAATCACAACTAACTGCTGAAAAATCATCGACAGGAAGACATTGGAACTCACCAAAAAAGATACCCCACAGCCAAAGACAAAGGAGAAGCCACAATGAGATGGTAGGAGGGACGCAAACAAAATAAAATCAAATCCCATAACTGCTTCCTGGGTGACTCACAAACTGGAGAACACATCCACAGAAGTCCACCCATTGGAGTGAGGGTTCTGAGCCCCAGGTCAGGCTTCCCAAGCTGGGGGTCTGGCAACGGGAGGAGGAATTCCTAGAGAATCAGACTTTGAAGGCTAGAGGGATTTGATTGCAGGACTTTGACAGACTGGGGGAAACAGAGACTCCATTCTTAGAGGGTACACACAAAGTAGTGTGTGCATCAGGACCCAGGGGAAGGAGCAGTGACCCCATAGGAGATGGAACCAGACCTACCTGCTAGTGTTGGAGGGTCTCCTGCAGAGGTGGGGGTGGCTGTGTCTCACCGTGAGGAAAAGAACACTGGCAGCAGAAGTTCTGGGAAGTACTCCGCCATTAGCCCCACCAAAGATACAGGGTAGGCTCCAGTGCTGGGTCGCCTCAGGCCAAACAACCAACAGGGAAGGAACCGAGCCCCACCCATCAGCAGACAAGCAGATTAAAGTTTTACCAAGTTCTGCCCACCAGAGCAATAGCCAGCTCTACCCACCACCAGTCCCTCCCATCAGGAAACTTGCACAAGCCCCTTAGAGCGCCTCACCCACAGAGGGCAGACAGCAGAAGCAAGAACTACAATCCTGCAGCCTGCGGAATAAAAACCACATTCACAAAAAGATAGACAAGATGAAAAGGCAGAGGGCTAGTACCAGATGAAGGGACAAGATAAAACCCCAGAAAAACAACTAAATGAAGTGGAGATAGGAAACCTTCCAGAAAAATAATTCAGAATAATGATAGTGAAGATGATCCAGGACCTTGGCGAAAGAATGCTGGCAAAGATCGAGAAGATGCAAGAAATGTTTAACAAAGATCTAGAAGAATTAAAGGACAAACAGAGATGAACAACACAGTAACTGAAATGAAAAATACACTAGAAGGAATCAATAGCAGAATAATTGAGGCAGAAAAACGGATAGGTGACCTGGAAGACAGAATGGTGGAATTCACTGCTGTGGAACAGAATAAAGAGAAAGAATGAAAAGAAATGAAGACAGCCTAAGAGACCTCTGGGACAACATTAAACACAACAACATTCGCATTATAGGGATCCAAGAAGGAGAAGAGAGAGAGAAAGGACCCGAGAAAATATTTGAAGAGATTATAGTCGAAAACATCCCTAACGTGGAACAGGAAATAGACACCCAAGTCCAGGAAGTGCAGAGAGTCCCATACAGGATACCCAAGGAGAAACACGCCGAGACACATAGTAATCAAACTGGCAAAAATTAAAGACAAAGAAAAATTATTGAAAGCACCAAGGGAAAAATAACAAATAACACACAAGGGAACTCCCACAAGGGTAACAGCTGATTTCTCAGCAGAAACTCTAGAAGGCAGAAGGGAGTGGCATGATATACATAAAGAGATGAAAGGGAAGAACCTACAACCAAGATTACTCTACCTGGCAAGGATCTCATTCAGATTTGATGGACAAATCAAAAGCTTTATAGACAAGCAAAAGCTAAGAGAATTCAGCACCACTAAACCAGCTTTACAACAAATGCTAAAGGAACTTCTCTAAGTGGGAAACACAAGAGACGAAAAGGACATACAAGAACAAACTTAAAACAATTAAGAAAATGGTCATAGGAACATACATATCGATAATTACCTTAAACATGAATGGATTAAATGCTCTAACCAAAAGACAGAGGCTTACTGAATAGATACAAAAACAAGACCCATATATACGTTGTCTACAAGAGACCCACTTGAGACCTAGGGACACATTCAGACTGAAAGTGGGGGGATGAAAAAAGATATTCCATGCAAATGGAAATCAAAAGAAAGCTGGAGTAGCAATAGTCATAGCAGATAAAATAGACTTTAAAATAAAGAATGTTACAAGAGACAAGGAAGGACAGTACATAATGATCAAGGGATCAATCTAAGAAGAAGATATAACAATTATAAATATATATGCACCAAACATAGGAGCACCACAATACATAAGGCAACTGCTAACAGTTCTAAAAGAGGAAATCGACAGTAACACAATAATAGTGGGGATTTTAACAACTCATTTACACCAATAGACAGATCATTCAAACAGAAAATTTATAAGGAAACACAGGCTTTAAATGCCACAATAGACCAGATAGAGTTAATTAATATTTATAGGACATTCCTTCCAAAGAAGCAGATTATACTCTCTTCTCAAGTGTGCACGGAACATTCTCCAGGATAGATCACATCTTGGGTCACAAATCAAGCCTCAGTAAATTTAATAAAATTGCTATCATTTCAAGCATCTTTCCTGACCACAATGCTATGAGATTAGAAATCAATTACAGGGAAAAAAACGTAAAAAACACAAACACATGGAGGCTAAACAATACGTTACTAAATAACCAAGAGATCACTGAAGAAATCAAAGAGGATATTAAAAAATACCTAGAGAAAAAACAATAAAGAATACACGAGGATCAAAACCTATGGGATGCAGCAAAAGCAGTTCTTAGAGGGAATTTTATAGCTATACAAGCCTACCTCAAGAAACAAGAAAAAACTCAAACTATATACCCTTACACCTAAAGGAACTAGAGAAAGAAGAACAAACAAAACCCAAAGTTAGAGAAAGAAAGAAATCATCAAGATCAAGGCAGAAATAAATGAAATAGAAACAAAGAAAACAATAGCAAAGATCAATGAAACTAAAAGCTGTTTTTTTGAGGAGATAAACAAAATTAATAAAGCATTAGCCTGACTGATTAAGATAAAGAGGAGGAGGACTCAAATCAATAAAATTAGAAATGAAAAAGGAGCAGTTACAACAGACACTGCCGAAATACAAAGCATCCTAAGAGACTACTACAAGCAACCCTATGCCAATAAAATGGAAAACCTGGAAGAAATGGACAAATTCTTATAAAGGTATAATCTCTGAAGCCTGAACCAGGAAGAAATAGAAAATATGAACAGATCAACCACAAGTAATGACATTGAAACTGTGATTTAAAATCTTACAACAAACAAAAGCCCAGGACCACCTGGCTTCACAGGTGAATTCTATCAAACATTTAGAGAGAGGTAACACCCAACCTTCTCAAACTCTTCCAAGAAATTGCAGAGGAAGGAACACTCCCACACTCATTCTATGAGGCCACCATCACTCTGATACCAAAACCAGAAAAACATACTACAAAAAAAGAAAATTACAGACCAATATCACTGATGAATATAGATGCAAAAATCCTCAACAAAATACTAGCAAACAGAATCCAACAACACATTAAAAGGATCATACACCATGATCAAGTGGGATTTATACAAGGATGCAAGGATTCTTCAATATATGCAAATCAATCAATGTGATACACCATATTAACAAATTGAAGAATAATAACCATGTGATCATCTCAATAGATGAAGAAAAAGCTTTTGACAAAATTCAACACCATTTGTGATAAAAACTCTCCAGAAATTGAGCATAGAGGGAACCTACCTCAACATGATAAAGGCCATATATGACAAACCCACAGCAAACATCATTCTCAATGGTGAAAAACTGAAAGCGTTTCCTCTAAGATCAGGAATGAGACAAGGATGTCCACTCTCACCACTATTATTCAACATAGTTTTGGAAGTCCTAGCCACGGCAATCAGAGAAGAAAAAGAAATAAAAGTAATACAAATTGGAAAAGAAGAAGTAAAACTGTCACTGTTTGCAGATGACATGATACTATACATAGAGAACCCTAAAGATGCCACAAGAAAACTACTAGAGCTAATCAATGAATTTGGTAAAGTTGCAGGATTCAAAATTAATGCACAGAAATCTCTTGCATTCCTATACACTAACAACAAAAGGTCAGAAAGAGAAAGTAAGGAAACACTCCCATTTACTATTGCAACAAAAAGAATGAAATACCTAGGAATAAACCTACCTAGGGAGACAAAAGACCTGTATGCAGAAAGCTATAAGATACTGTTGAAAGAAATTAAAGATGATACCAACAGATGGAGAGATATACCGTGTTCTTGGATTGGAAGAATCAATATTGAGAAAATGACTATCCTACCCAAAGCAATCTACAGATTCAATGCAATCCCTCTCAAATTACCAATGGCATTTTTTACAGAACTAGAGCAAAAAATGTTAAAATTTGTATGGAGACACAAAAGACCCTGAATAGCCAAAGCAGTCTTGAGGGAAAAAATGGAGCTGGAGGAATCAGACTCCCTGGCTTCAGACTATAATACAAAGCTACAGTAATCAAGACAATATGGCACAAAAACAGAAATATAGATCAATGGAACAGGATAGAAAGCCCAGAGATAAACCCACACACCTATGGTCAACTAATCTATGACAAAGGAGGCAAGGATATACATTGGAGAAAAGATAGTCTTTTCAATATGTGGTGCTGGGAAAACTTGAGAGCTACATGTAAAAAAATGAAATTAGAACACTGCCTAACATCATACACAAAAATAAACTCAAAATGGATTAGAAACCTGAATGTAAGACTGGACACTATATAACTCTTAGAGGAAAACAGGAAGAACACTCTTTAACATAAATCACAGCAAGATATTTCTTGATCCTCCTCCTAGAGTAATGGAAATAAAATAAAAATAAACAAATGGGCCCTAATGAAAGTTAAAAGCTTTTGCAAAGCAGAGGAAAGTACAAACAAGATGAAAAGACAACCCTCCGAATGGGAGAAAATATTTGCAAATGAATCAATGGACAAAGGATTAATCTCCAAATTATATGAACAGCTCACGCAGCTCAATATTAAAAAAACAAACAACCCAACCCAAAAATGGGCAGAAGACCTAAATAGACATTTCTCCAAAGAAGACATACAGATGGCCAAGAAGCACATGGAAAGCTGCTCAACGTCACTAATTATTAGAGAAATGCAAATCAAAACTACAATGAGGTATCACCCCACACCACTTAGAATGGGCATCATCAGAAAATCTACAAACAACAAATGCTCGAGAGGGTGTGGAGAAAAGGGAACCCTCTTGCACTGTTGGTGGGAATGTAAATTGATACAGCCACTATGGAGAACAGTAGAATAGAAAAATAGAATTACCATATGACCCAGAAATCCCACTACTCGGCATATACCCAGAGAAAACAGTAACTCAAGAAGACACATGCACCACAATGTTCATTGAAGCACTATTTACAATAGCTAGGTCGTGGTAGCAACCTAAATGCCCACTGACAGACAAATGGATAAAGAAGATGTGGTACATATATACAATGGAATATTACTCAGCCATAAAAGGAACATAATTGGATCATTTGTATAGACGTGGGTGAATCTAGAGACTGTCATACAGAGTGAAGTAAGTCAGAAAGAGAAAAAGAAATATCGCATAATAACGCACGTATGTGGAACCTAGACAAATGGTAGAGATGAACCAGTTTGCAGGACAGAAATTGAGACACAGATGTAGAGAACAAACATATGGACACCGAGGGGGGAAAGCGGTGGGTGGGGGTGGTGGTGTGATGAATTGGGAGATTGGGATTGACATGTATACACTGATGTGTATAAAATGGATGACTAATAAGAACCTGCTGTATAAAAAATAAATAAAAGAAAATTCAAAAATAAATACAAAACAAACAAAAAAACCCTCTTAACGAAATTGAAAATAGAGGAAAACCCCTAAATTTTACTTTTGATTGCTATTCAAATGTAAACATTTTCCATCAATAGCTAATTTTCTATGTGGGTGTATATAGTATCTCTGCCCTATTTTGATAATATATTCTTACTACAGTAAAATAATTATGTACACATGTAATAAAAACATTTACCTGGAAGAACAAACTAATAAAAACGGATAGAGAAATTTCGAGTATTTGCAAAGGAGTAGTTAAACCTATCTGATATATAAACATTCCAAGAGCTCCATTCCTTCCATCACAGTTGTGTTTGGGAAGGAATAAGCAGAGAAGGCAACAGGATGGAGCTGTGAGCTCAGGAACAGACCCTGGTGTCTGAATCAGTAACTTACACGACACAAGGGAAAACAGGTCATAGGGCAAGAGCAGGATCGCTCAAGAAAAGTGCCTAGAGAGTTGGGTATCTATTTGGAAAATAATTTTTGTTTTTCATCTCATAGGAAACGCTCCAGGTGCATTAAAGTGTTAATGTGAAAATTAAACCAAACAGAAGAACATAAAGACAAATATATATCTGATCTTTGGCCTTAAATCATTTCTCCATAGTTTAAGGGACTTTGAGTGATGGAAATCCAGCCACTCAGAAGACGTTAGGGGGTTTTGGTAGATTTGTCCTTTGCAGAGTGTCTGCTGACTGCAGGGGAAGGCTTGCCTGGAAGCTAGTTAGAAGACCATTGCAGTAATCCTGGCCAGAGATGTTGGGAATCTAGCGAAATCCTGGCATAGGGAAAGAGAGTGGAAGAAGGGTATGGAAACAGCAGCCTCCCTAGGAATTTGCCATGGGTACTATGTGTCTAGACACAAAGGGATATGCTCGGGATCTCTCTGTCAGATGGTTTGTGAAAGGGTAGTTTTTAAAGTAAAACCTATTTTTATTATTCCCACATACAAGACCACTCCACAATTCAGGTCTTTTAAACTCCATGCCTGGCATCATCAAATTCAGTGTTTCCCACTTTCTATGTTTTCTTTTCTCAGCCTCTGGAAATACGATCTAACTAAGTTTCACCGTAATTGATAAAATATTGTACAGTGCATGTGGAATCAGATATGTCTGTGTTTTTATAAACGCACATGAGAGAGGGACAGGAGTGGGACAGAACAAAGCAGCTTGTTCACACTTTTTAATATAGATAGGCTGGATGAAACAGCATGATCTGTCATAAAACGAAACCTAACATTCGAAAATGAGATCGCCGTCTCCATGTGTTTAAATAGTTTTCCTGGGAGACAAATCTTCTTTCATTTGAACAAACACACACAAATGTTTTTTATGGAGTACTAGGAAATACCCAGCAGTCAGGTTGTGCCAGTGAGGTGAGAGCGGCTGGCCAATGGCTTGAATGTCTTCTACCTACACAATTCTAATCAATCCACACTCTGACCCACTTGCAATATGATTCTGAGGTGTCAAGTTAGAAAGTGGAATTTGTATGACACAGTGCACATGGCCTTGCTGATTGGCCACAGCTTCTTCCCAAAGTATTTGCTATCCAGTTAGGCACCAGAGCAGCCATGGCGGCTTAAAATGAAAAGGGCATCTGGAGTCTCTATCTCAGGACTGAAAGGTGCTTGATCCAGTCCGTCTGGATCTGACTTTGGTTAAATTTTAAGGTCCCATACTTTACTCCCTAGTACAGTTTCTTGACTGAGCACATGGAGGAAATAATCTTTACATTGACAGGTTCCCCAAATGGAGTCATGATTACAAATTTTGGATGTCCTACTCAATACCACCTTTTTAAGCTAAGGATCCACTTTTATTTTAATAAAAGGTAGCGTTAAAATATCGAGGGAAGAACTAATTAAAATCTAATATATCTACATACTATTTGTAGGCAATGCCCCAGTATTTTTGTTTCTTCTCTTTTAGGAAGGTAGATATTCATGGGAACATCCATCATTAGAGATGCACTGTTATTGAATGGAAGCTGAAAAGCTGCAGGCACTCTCACAGAAAAGAGAATAAGATGCTGAGTGAGTCATTCTCTCTGAGTCTGGCTGCTCTCACAAACCCTGTACTCTACTTGATGGGTAGAAGGAAATCGGCTCAGAATTTTTTTTTTTCTTTTTCTTTCTTTGAATGTAGAGGCATCTGCTTCCTCTGGGTCTTGAGTTTTCCTACAGAGCCAGTTGTTTAAAGACTGGGTATTTGACAGGCGGAAAAGGGTTGTAGATATGACACAGTGGAATGAGGAAATTTGAGATAGTGCCCCAGAAAGAGGAGGCAGGAGGAACTGAATTTTTCTCTGCTACCATGAATATGTAAAATAAAATCCTCTAAAATACACTCAACCCCACAAATATTTATCAAGGGCCTATGTGCCAGAGCTGGGTAAATCCTTGAATGTACAGAGATGAACTAGACACAGCCGTCAAGGAATACAGAGGGAGAAAAACATGATTTCTGGGTAACAAGTCAGTTTTTAACATTCAAAGTGGTAAGTGCTATATTTGTGTTGTGTGCAAAGTGCAGGGGAGCACTGAAGAGGGCACATAATGTCCTGGTAGGCCCAGGAAGATGCTAATCTAGATGGAAGAGTTTGAAGGCCAAAGGAATACTGGCACCCTCAGGGTGAGTTGTTGAAGTGCATTTGATTAAATATTCTTCCTTATGCAAAAATAGAGGCTAAGAGATGCAACTCACATGCTTGCTTCTAAATGTCTGAGCTGACTTCTGTCTCTCCCCTCTCTCTCATTATGAAATGCCTTCAGCTGTCTGCATGACGCTTATTAACAGAGAACAGAGATGGATGGTGGGGAAGAGAGGAAGGAGGGCTGGTTTATACTGCTGAGTATTATCATTCCATTTATGAATAGAGAGCAGAAATTATAAATTCAGTCTCACCTTTTGTTAATCCCAGCTGTGGTTGGCCGAATAATGGCTTCCCAAAGATGTCCAGGGTCTAATCCCTGGAACCTATGAATATATTACCGTATATGGTAAAAGGGACTTTGCAGACATGATTAAGTATCTTGAGATGGCGAAATTGTGCTGGATATGCAGGCGGGCCCAATGTAATCACAAGGGTCCTTACAGGGCAGAGGCAAGAGGATAGAGTAGGAGATGTGATAATGGAAGCAAGAGTTGTAGTGATGTAGGGAAGGGCCCACAAGCCGAGGAATGCAGGAACCTCTAGAAGCTGAAAAAGGAATGAAGCCCTGATGACACCTTGATTTCAGACTTCTGACCTCCAGAACAGGAAGAGAATAACTTTGTGTTGTTTTAGGTCACCATGTTTGTGATGATTTGTGACAGCTGCAAAAGGAAACTAATACACCAGGCTCCTCATTAACATGGGCAGAGAAAGTGGTCTTCAGGCCAGTGAGTTCTTAGAAAGATTCAGAAGGCACAATAAATTACATTAGTTTCATGTGATTTTTAACGACACCTTCAGGAAGTAGAACACCACACATTGGTTCCTCGTTTTGTATATGTGTCTGAAGGGGACACGCAACTAGCCTGAGTCAGAACTGGGCTGCAAGAGACCCTGGTTCTGTGCTTTTCTCCTGGTGTAGACCATTTCTCTGATGTCGAGGGAATCAGGTGATCAGTCCATTTCCCATGTCAAGTATTTTTCTTCTGCTTAGAATGACTTTAGAGATTTTTGCTCAAATTCATACTGCCGCTCCCATGGGTCACAATAGATACAGTGGATGCTTTGGAGCCAGAACGTTGTTGGAAGCACTGACTGTCTCCTAGTAGCTCCAAGACTTGGTCAAACCATTTAACTTCTCCTGAACTGTAAAATGGGATAATAACACACATCATGCCTGACTCACTGGGTTGTTGAGGATCAAACGTGATAATATATGTGAAAGGGCTTTATAAATTCTATAATGCTATTCAGATGTGAAGGATTATTTTTTTATATGCTTAAGAAGGCTGGCACAGCCCTTCTCCCAGGTGACTAAAAAGCATGTGTGATTTTATTTGCTCCAATAATTTTATTCTTATTAGTACTTGTTCAGTACTAATATACTGAACTAATATACTTGTACTAATATACTTGTTCAGTACTGAATATACTGTATACATGGGTATACACAATGCACAAAGCATTTATTCTTCTGGCTACAGTAACTACACCCCTCTCCCCCAAAACTTACCCTTGTAAAAGCAAATAGCGACTCATAAAACAAAAGCAAAAAAGGGGGAGGTCAGGTGGCATCACTCATGAGAACTGTGTGTCATCAAAAACACTCACCTGTCACTTTGCAAACAAGCTGCTTTTGAGAGTGGACAGTTCTTTTAACCAAACAGCTCCCTAAACACATGATCTACTGCTCTTTCTTCTCCTTTTTTTTTTTCACTTTAATTTTTAACATGACTTCCTAACCCTCCACTTCAAGAGGTGAATACAATTCTGGCAGAGTCTTGGTCTAACTTAGTGTATTAAGGCTTTTACTACAAGTTTTTAAGCACTCGCTGATTTTTAAAAACATCTTAAAATGGCCATGGCCAATCTCGTAGATTGGTACAAGCCCACATTTCCCAAACAACTTAATAGTCTGCGACTTGTGCCAGACAGAGAATGATTTCACCATTCTCTTTCCCACAACCTAAAGGCTGGACATTGTTTTTAACTCTGCGGCAGGAGGAAGCAGTTTGCTTTGCCACACTGGTCTCCTCCCTAGAACTCCCTCCTCTAAGTTTTATAAGTTCCACTGTCCTGGAGGGCACATTCAGCCCCCAAAGAACCTCTTTGTAGACCACTTCTGGGGCTACCAGCCTTGCTCTGGCCTGTTCTTGGAAGATGGAGCCCCTAGGAATTTTTACAAAGTTTGGTCTTTTGGGCAGGGTGATAGGAAAAGCTATAGAGATCCTATCCTATGGCAAAATAATTAAAACTGGGACTTATATCTCTACATCTTGTCCCTTTTCTCTTTCTACATATCTTTTTCAATTGCCAATGACAAATTCAGCAAATGTTTATGTACAGCAAATAAATAAATGGCTAAATATCTGAGCACCTTCCACTGCCAGGCTCTGTGCTGAAAACTGGATTACAGAGTTGAGCTCACTGTCTAGTGGGGGAAATCACATCAATGAATATGTACTGTATAACACCCTGGGGTGACACCTGGGATTAGAGTATTGGTGCAAAGGAGACATAATTAACTACACGGTCGAAGATTGAGGAAGACAAATATGGCTGATTCCTCAAGAGGACAAATTCACCAGGAAACTCTGCTCCACAAACACTGTGCCTGAGATTCACATTGCATGTCTTATGGGGGAGGTTTTACTTTCTTTGCATCTGTTAAGCTCCTGCCCAGCCCAGAGAGCAGCAGTTGTTTGCCTGCCTTCCTGTGGAAGCAGCACAGCACTTTGATATTCTGGAGCAGCAGTGAGAGGGGCGCTGGGTGCTGGTTTGAGCTCTGCTCTGAGTAGTGAACTTACCTGGGATAAGTCACTTCATTGCTAAACTGAGCCAAAGCACACAAGATCTGCCAACTTCTCAGGGCTGATCTCAGGATCAAATAAGATCATGAGGACTCTGCTTTATATGAAAATGTGTATGAAATCTTCTAAAATGACACTAAAGCACAGAGGAAAATATGTGTCTATCACCTAAATAACTCCAGCTACAAGTATAATGGAGTGGTTTTGAATACCAAAATCAAAGTTACTGTTTATGTTCTTTCCATGTCGTAGTGTATATGTGCCCATATAAACACATATACATGCCTATGTGACATATACATGCATACATATACATATGCATATATCATGTTTGTTTGTTGATCCTGAGAAAGAAAACCATGGGAAAGTGGCAAGTATTGGTCTAAGCACCAGGGGTTTCTGCAGCTGTATGGTTAGGAACTCATTCTCGGGTACCAGGTTGCCTGAGCTACCATGTATTACTGTGTCATCCTGTATAAGTCACTTCCCCTCCCTCCCCAAGCCTTCCTTTCATCATCTTTGGAATAGAGACATAATAGTGGCAGCCGCATCAGGCTGTTGCAAAGATGAAATATATATATATGGCATATAAAGTGCTTTCTAAAGGGTCTGGCACCCAGTAGGTGCTCAATGTCTCATAGCTATTACTATTACTATGGACATTGCTTTATTTTTAAACTTTGGGGAAAATCCTCCAGTTTCAGAGACCAGGATACAAAAAGAATACTAAAAAGATGTAGGAATGGACTCTAAAACTTTCCAGAAAAAAAGGCATTCGTGTAGAAAGGATGAAAATTCTTTGCTATGGTATGCTTTAGACATGTTATCAACATTATACACTCATTCCCTAGACTAAAATAGCCAACCCAACTCTGGGTAAAGGCATATATTATGTTAGCAAATTGGAACAGCAACCCCATTGAAAGCTGCTCAGTAAAGTGCTCTTACTGTTCTATATATCATGTAGGGCAACCTGTTTTGTAGTTAATGAACCTAGAAGCTAAAGCCAGTGCTGTGGCTAAAAGGGCAGTGCCCTTTCCTCATGCTACAAGGTGAATTAGCAAGAAGCCCTCTGTCAAGAAACTTCCAATAAAGAACTGATTATATAAGGCATTGAGCCTTTCTCTAATTATTGCTATAAATATAGACAATCAAGTCGTTTTGAGGACTAAAATCTATTTCACTGTTTATGCTCTTGCCGTGCTATATATTTAGCTGTTGACGTTTCACCTGAAGACATAAGAAGCTGGTGAAAAATACCCTTAGAATACTAATTAAGTTGTCATGTGGGATACCAATAAATGTGGCCTGTGTTAATGAGGACTGAAAACAGTATAATTGTTTTACCAACTAAAACATGAAGAGAACCTAGGATTTCATTTCATAAATTAGATGCTAAATACTTTTCTCTGGCTATTTTCAAAAGTGTCATCTCTATAATAAAGTTCTCTTTAAGTGCTCGTTGCATGTGCTGGCCTGGGGCTCCGAGACAGTCTTCCACCCTGAACCATGGGGTTTGCACAGTTGGGTTACAGGAAGGGATGTGAATGGGATGACAGAGGAGACTTGGAATCCCTTACCCAATCATAAGCACAGGCAGGACCACAGACAAGCTTGCACACCTCATCACAACAGTACCAGAATGGCTGTCCCGCTAAAGTTGGCTCTACTTACGCTTCAGAGACAGGAAGTGACCCTGCCCCCTAGAAAAATGGGGTCCAATGAACTGAGTGACCACCCTTCCCTTCTTGGGAAAGGACAAATTGGGTGTAGAAAGAAGCCCAAAGCATTCCCACCAGCACTACACCTGCGAAGAGAAGAATGGAAGGCTACGGGAGCCCCATTCATCCTTTCCTCCTCTGGGAACCTACAGCTCTCTTTGTTGTTGTGTTTTAAAATTTATTCATATACAGCTATTCAGTCACAACAGTTCAAAAAATGTCTCTGGTCAGGCGTTAAGCTATGGGAGGCACTCAGTCTCCTGGTTTTCGCATGGTAGCATGCACAAGGGTGCTTCCGGAATTGAAGTCAGGCTAAAGGAAGCTGCTTTCACCTCCCGATTTGGGGGAGGAAGGAAGGAACGTTTTATTCGGCTTCATAAGTCTCTACTCAGCCCGGGGCTCTGAATCAGGTATCTTGCAAACGTGATTTCATTTATTCCTCAGAGAATCCCTGCGTGGGAAGGTAATTCGATTTTACAGAAAAAGCAACTGAGATTCAGACTGATTAAGTGACTTGCCCAAGGTCACACAGCTTGTGAGAAGTGGAGCAGATTAAAATCCAAATCTCAGGCTGGCTTCCTTCTTCATATTCGGCTCCTTCAGGTCTCTGTGTTTCCGGTTGGTCTAGTGGCAGAAAAGCCAAAGCTCACTCTACTGTCTCTGCAAACGGCTCTTGTCCCCATTTTTTCTTTTCTTTTCTTTTTTTTTTTGTTTTATTCTTGGCACTTTGGAAAATGTGTTCTCTTCTTCAAGGTGTCGGGACCACGGGGTGCAGCATTTCAAATGAGGCCAGGGACTCCTCAATCCGCACCCAGGGGAGCAAGGGTGACCTGGCCGAAGTCTGGCCTGTTGCTTCTGGTTAAGGAAACACAGTGGGGGTTTGCTTTCTACTCCCCTGTGTTACTAAGAGCTCAGAAAGTATTACCAGGAAGTATTTCTATTTTATCTTATTTCCTTAGCCTGGAATTTCCTAAGTATGTTTCAGGGACACTTGTCTTGTGATCAAGGAACCTATATTCAAATAAGTTTGGGAAATGCTACATGTTACACCCCACCCCTGCCACCCGCATGATGATCACGATGTTCATCAGTGTATAAAACGCTCTGAGAAGGTCTGCAGGAAAACCCAAATAAAACACTATCTTTCTTCAACCCCTGCCTTTCAACTAAACCATTATGCCCCCTGGAATGCTTTTCCCCCCTACTCCAAGGATAGAAACCCTACATATCCTTTTTTTTTTTTTTTTTTACATCTTTATTGGAGTATAATTGCTTTACAATGGTGTGTTAGTTTCTGCTTTATAACAAAGTGAATCAGTTATACATATACATATGTTCCCATATCTCTTCCCTCTTGCGTCTCCCTCCCTCCCACCCTCCCTATCCCACCCCTCTAGGTGGTCACAAAGCACTGAGCTGATCTCCCTGTGCTGTGCGGCTGCTTCCCACTCTACATATCCTTTAAGGTTGAGTTTTTAAAATATATAGTTCCCCAGCCTTGCCCTCAGCAAGTCTGATTTGGGAGAAGCCCAGAGAATTTTAAGCACCTTCTTAAGTACAGATTTGAAGCAACTTCTAAGTAATTTTAACAACCAACTGCTGAATTAAGAGTCTGAGCCTTAGAGCTGAGTCTAGGTTAGCACTCTGTTCAAGAATGCAGGGACCAAGCTGTGTGCACACCAGCAAAATTAGATTATGTTGTCAATTACTGTGCTGCTAACTTTATATATCCAGTGATACAGTTCATAGTGGGGACTGTTTAAATGAATGTCCTCCAAAGAACAAGTTTATTTTAAATTTTTGCAGTTCTGCTGGTTCTTTCAGTGTCCTCAACAACCCCACGATATCTGAAGCAGCATGAATGGGCAGATTGATAGGTGATTTGGCATATTTTCCTTTGAAGACTCCTGTAACCGGTTAGGACCTTTTAACTTGGTTGCAACAAAGTGGGTGAGGACCTACAGGGGAATGGTGAATGACATCCCAACCTCCACCTCCCCCAAGAGGCCAGTTACCAACCAACACTAAGGGCTGGTTACATTAACATGCAGGAAAAATTTGTATGTAAGTATTTCTTCAGGAGTCATTTTGTGTTTATAATCAACTCCTTTGTGACTTGCCTTCAGTGACAATGAAATCCCAACTAAATCATGAACCTAACTGGAAAATACTGCCTTGGAAGTAAGTTAAATATTAATAATGTAATGAAAAATCTCCCAGCAGGGCTTGCCTGGTGGCGCAGTGGTTGAGAGTCCGCCTGCCGATGCAGGGGACACGGGTTCATGTCCTGGTCCGGGAAGATCCCACATGCCGCGGAGCAGCTGGGCCCGTGAGCCATGGCCGCTGAGCCTGAGCGTCCGGAGCCTGTGCTCCGCAAGGGGAGAGGCCACAACAGTGAGAGGCCCGCGTACCGCAAAACAAAACAAAACAAAACTCCCAGTAGCTTATAAAAAACAGAAACAAAACCTGTGGTGGCAACTATGATAAAATTAGGAGCTTAGGCAGTTAAAAAAAAAAAAACATTGTAGAAAATAATATTTTCACATCTTTGTTGCAAACATCATGTACTGTAGCTTATAAAAGGCATCTGTTTTCTTAAATGAACTTTATATTGGTTTTTCATCTTGTGAGGCAGTTTCTGATTGCAGCAAATAAGTCCAGACAGAATGCTGGAGTTGCCCACCGGGCAACTTGAGCACCAGACAAAAGAGGGACATGAATTGTAGGTGGATTATGAGAAACACCCCCCTGCAATCTCCTTTTCCGGGCAGGTGGGCCAGGAATCTCCACTTACGCTTGACTCTTGCTTCTAAGAAGCCTAGTCAAGCCCAAGGTGAGATTGTTTTCCACACCATGAAAAGATGGACACTCATTCCCATGCTGGGGAACCAAAACCCCAGCCGCGTTGTGGGAGAGCAGCAACAGAGCACGCACACAGTGGACCATGGACGTGCCCGCTAACATGGGCCCCATGCTCGACAAGGTCATGGGACTTTGGTACAGATCTGTGGTTGGTTGGGGACCCCCTTGGGAAAATCAATCCAAACTGTTAAGTGAGACTCCTGATGGCCAGTCAGCCATTCACTCTGCCAGTGAGTCTGGAAAGATGCTGTCTTTCACCAAGGAGAGAAGGATAGAGGGGTCATTTCTAAAGCCTGTCCTCCCTAAAGCCTGTGGGGAAAGGTGGACTCTTCTCTAGTCAAAGAGGGCAAGGATGGCCTGAGTTGCTGGAAACTCCAATCTGGCCTTCTTGGAATTACCTGGCTTGCTTGTTTTGCTGCAGGGTTGAGAGGGTTGTGGTGGTATTATTTAGGGGAATATCATGTGTTTTGACCCAGGTAAGAGGCATTGGGTCATGAGAGAACCCATATTTCAAATGACAGCATGAATCTTTTCTCCTGCCATCGATAATCACAGCTGAGCCAGTAACCTTATTAAAAAAATAGAACATGAGTTTGAGTGCATCAATTTCCCCAGCCCTATCCCCTGCCTCTGTACTTTGCTGAAGATCTCCTCCTCTCTCCTCAGAGAAGTATTTTCCTGCATGTAAGGCAGGTGATTCATTTAGTTCAAAGCTTTATTTGCACACAAGTCTTGAGAAAGTGCTTTGGGTACTTTGGCCAAACTTCCCCTCTCATCCCTGTCATCTAGTGTCTGTTGAGGACCAACGATGTTCAAAATATGGGATGCAGCACAGACTTTGACACCGTGAGCATGAGGCATGATGAAGATATTCTGCTTTGCTATAAATGGAGTTCTCTTAACTCCTTGTGCGCATTGAATGGGTTCCTACATATAACAAACACCCCAGTCCCATGCATTCCCAAGCACATAGCCATCAAATCCAAACTTTAAACTTGAGTAAATATATCTGTCTTACAAAGTCCAAGGTATTTATTACAGGGATCACCCACTTCAGGAATTTAAGCAATGTTCAGACCAAGGAAAAATTTCTTACCAGGGGTTTTAAACTCCATTTCCCCTCTCTGCAGCTGGCGAGCAAAGCCTGGCATGAAAGCAAGTGAACAAAGCAATCCCCACTCTTCCTTCCCTCAGTCCTGGACTCCCCGGTCTCTTTAACCCCTCCCTGCCCAACATACGGATTTGCATCATTTACTGAAAATGTGGTGGGTGGGTTGGTGCCAAGCTGGCTTACGCCCCCCAGAGGACTCACAGCGGGGTGGTAAGAACACCCCCTGCTCTCCCTGTCACATCACACTCTGCAAAGTCCAATAAATAGATTTAAATGAGAAGATCATAAAAAAGTATTTTCTTGTCCCTCCTTCTCCTGCCTCCCCACCCCTCCCCCAAACACACACACCATCTAATAATAGGCTATTAATTCCAGCCATTTCAGACTGTCTGAAGTGTGGTGTGTAAACTCTGGCCGCATCAATCAGAGTTGTGTGTCTGGTTATTTCAAACATTCCCTGTTGGCATAAAGAGAGGCTGGTTTGTCCACTCGAGCCCCACTGTCCCTGAGGTCTCCATGGATGGATAACTGAATGCATGAGCTGGAAACCTCGAAGGCTGGGGCAGCGGGAACCCAGCTGCTGAGTGATCAGAGCAGGAAGGGAGAATTTGGGGCTGGCGTCGGGAGGGCAAGGAAAGGTGGAGATGGATGGTGACAGGGCATTTCATCCCGCGAAAGGATGTGGGGATCTGGGCTTTGCTGTCTGACTCTCGCCTACTGACTGGCTGGCTCTGAAAGGTGAGCTGAGGTGCCATCCCTCGTGATGAGCACAGGTGCTGTGCAGTGTGTGCAGTGAATTCCCCAAACACTCAACCCCCCACCACAGCAGGCACCAAAGTCAGAGGTGTGACCTACGTGACACCACGGGGTTTTGGCAGGGAATGTACATGTACCGATAGCTGCGAGGGTGGTGGTGTCTTAACTCCCAACAAGTTATAACCAGGGTTGTTTTTTCTCCCTCCTTGTAAAAAAACTTAATTGACTAGAGTTCAAAGCTCCTACCCTGTTATATGTTTAGCACCCTTTCTAGACTAAAAGTGAGGATAGGAAGGACAAAACTATTGTGCAACTCATATTTTGATATCTTGCTTTGTGTAGCTAAAATCCTGCAGACATCGGGAGACCCCAGTTTTTCTTCAAGATTGATGGTAGAAAGTGATCTGGGTCTAAACATTGGAAAATACTTGTTTAATACACATATAGATACAGATTTTCTTTCTCATTATTTTTCACCTCGAAAGCTGTGTGGGGGTGGTGGGGGTGGTAATCAGGGCACAAGAGAAGAAATAACGGCACAGAGGGAGATAATTAACTCCCTCCCACTTAATAAAAATCATAAAGAAGGTCCATTTAAACTTATGTGCTTTGTAGACTCGTTTTGACCTGAGGAAAACCCATCCTTGCCTCCACCTGCTAATTCCCCAGAGTTAAGCCTTGCCTTTCAAACATGGACGTTCAGTCTGGGGGAGGGGACGGTGATGGGGTAGGGTCTGGGGCGATCAATCTTGGCTTATTCTTGCTAATGAATAGATGTGAGAGGGGGTAGGCAGGGGTGTGAGTGCCCCTGGAGTCTTCTTTGGGCAAAATCCAAGCAAGGAGCTGCAGGCCTTGTGCCCTAATTATAGGACCCTTAACAGGAGTGAACAGCTGATCCACATGGCAGAAAGCAACCATGAATCACCAAAGAGAAGAAGGGGAAGGGGCCGTCGCAAGGGCACAGGGGGCCTCACAAGGAGGGGTAATGCAAGTAATTGCATCAGGGCTAGCCAAAGAAGCCTCAAACAATTCACTAGAAAGATCGCTCACTTGGGAGGTTTGGAAGCCAAACTCGCCCTCTCCCGCCTCCTCTAATTCAGCTGTCCCAGGACGTGACTGCCCCGAATTCTTGCTGGGGATTCCATGTTGCACCAGCTCCCAGTGTCCCCTAGCTGAGCTGCCAGAGGCTCTGCAGACAAGTGTCACTGGAGGGCTGAGGGGGCATACAAGTCTTTGCACGACTGCCAGCAAAGGACTGCTGCCCCGTTGGCTTCTGGCTCCCTGGCCAGCTCAGGAAATGGATGCGGGTGGGCACAGAGGCAACTGCCTCTGGGAAAAGAACGCACTCCCTCCCCGCCCAACTGCACTGCCCACAGTGTCAGCCTGACCCGAGGATTCTTTGAAGGCAGCACTGGCACCGGATGGCACTGCGAGCACAGAGGTATCTGGCAGGTGCATGGAGGGACCGTGGCTCACCTGCTCTTCCCAGGACTCAGGTGTATAAGGGAATAGAGGGAGGGCTCTACCTTGACCAAGAACGTGCGTTCAGGGCACGTGGTGGAAGGTATCAGCCAGGTAATTAATATTCGGATCAGCATCTCTATCGTGTGTCCCAGAAATTGGTATTTCTAGGTTCCCCAGGTGATTCTTGTATATTAATTCATTCACCTAATACTTCTTGAGTACCTTCTCTGTGCTAGGCGTTGCTCTAGGTGCTGGAGATACAGCAGTAAGGAAAGCAGGCACAAATCCTTGCCCTCTGGGATTTACATTCCAGTGGGGAGACTGGGGCATATGGCAAGTTGGAAAGTGCCGAGTTCTCTGGGGAAAGACAAAGGAGGAAGGAAATACAGATGTCTGGGCAGTATAAAACCAGGTGGTAGGAAGGTCAAGGAGAGACTCACAGACAAGGTGATAGTTAAGCAAATGCTTGAAATTGGCAAGGAGGTGAACGATGACAATATCTGGGGGAAATACATTCTGTGCAGAGGGAACAGGTAGAACAAAGGCTGAAGGCAGGAGCGGGTACGAGCAGTGACCAGGTGACAACATGGCAGAGCCCAAGGGTCACAGGGAGGGCCCCAGGGGAGAACGAGAGGGAGCAGAGGGCGGGATTCACAGGCACCTAACAGTTGAGGACACTATTCTAAAACTGGGATTCTTAGAGTTACTTGATAAAACACTGACTAATGTCTAACCTGTTCTGGTAAAGAATCCAGTTTCAGTGGTTTTATTTGGGGTCACATAGGGAAATTGGTAAAGTAAGCCGGTCAACATTTGTACTCGGAAGTCTTGCTCTAGGTCAGGCTCTGGGCTAGATGTTGGTTTCATAAACCCCAGTGAGGCAGCTCCTGCCCTTTAGAACCTTTTATCACAGTGGCAGGGACTACAAACTAACCACATGGTACAGTGCTTGCCAAGGGCTAAATGTGTGGTGCCCACATCAGATACTGTGAGCGCTCCAAGGACAGGTCTGGCTCTCTTGGTCCGCTGCTTACAGATGACTTCCTGACCAGAAGTATGAGGTGGTAGGTAATGCCTTCAAGGCGGCATGGGACCGGCCAGCTCCCTCTTAGGAGCTCTCAGGGCCCAGATGGACTAGCCCAGCCAAATAGCTTGTCCCAGCAAATGCACCCCTGCTCCTGTTTCCAGTTCCTCATCAGCTCTCTGGCTCCTGACCCCAGGCTCAGCTCGGCTCGGGACTCCGAGTTGGCACCTGCTGTGTTCTGCTTTAGGGTTCTCATATCAAGGATGCAGATGAAGGAAACTGCAGGAGTTTTTGAGGGAACGAGGAATATACCTTTCTCCCTGAAGTTAAAAAGTAAATAAAGGAATGGTGTTTTGTGGCCTATTCTGAAAGACCCATTGCTTCAAATCAGATAGAGATGGTTTTGAAACCAAGTTCTGTTATGTTTAGATGTCTGATCAGGGGCCAAAGTTACTTAATCAGATTGAGTTATTTTTCTCACCTGTGAAGTAAGGATAAGTGGAGAGTATAGATAAAATAGATAATCAATATACCATTCCATAGATGTGACAAGAACATAGTAAGCATGCAGTGAAAACCAGAGTCATTTTTGCTTTTGCTATTGCTATAGACTGAATGTCCCCCCAACACTCAGATGTTTAATCCTAACACCCAATGTGACAGTGTTTGAAGACTGGGCCTTTGGAAGGTGATTAGATCATAAGAGCAGAGTCTTCATGAATGGAATTATGTCCTTTTTGTAAGAGATTTTTATAGAGGTCCCAGAGAGTTCTCCGGCCCCACTTCTGCCATGTGAGGACACAGTGAAAACACAGCTGTCTCTGAACCAGGAGGAAGGTGCTCACCAAACACTGAATCTGCCAGTGTCTTGATCTAGGAATTCCCAACCTCCAGAACCGTGAGAAATAAATTTCTGTTGCTTTTAAGCCTCCCAGTCTATGGCACTTTGTTATAGCAGCTGAAGTGCACTAAGACAGGTACTATCATTATTCCTGGTAAGAACAAGTACAAAAGAATGCTGGGGGTCAAATTCTGGAAGGTCTTGATCAAGGAGGTTAAATCTCAGAGCGACAAATAGCAGAGCCGAGACAGAGACCCTCCTCCTTTGTTCCTTTGCTAGCTCTTCTCCTGGGAGTTTCTTCCTCAAGCCCTCAGTGTTGGGCTGGGTAGAGTCTGAATTTCAGTCACATGTTTCCCTGCTGTTTCCTGTCTTCTCATCTGTGCTGACATCTGTGTCTGGACAGTCTTATTGGGGCCATGTGAAGACCCAGACTCAGGGTGATGTGACCCAGCTGTGGACAACCTCTTGTTTCGGAGACTTGGCCTCTTCTCAGAGGGATGCCAAAATGAAGAAAATAACTTTTCTTTGGCAGTTTCCACAAAGTGAAATGCTAGTCCCAGCCTTTGGATTTTTTTCCCCTTCTGTTCACCCATGCTGTTTATGGAAAATGAATCATGTGACTCATTTACACACAAATGGAGAGGTAGTTTGGGGATAAACAACACAAGTTCCTGGAATGCCACTGGCTGCCCATCGCATTACTGTTATAAGCATTGCTGCAGACCCTTGGTTTGTGGAGAGCCTCCTGGGGTATAAGGTGCTGTTTAGGTCAGAGGGAAAAACAGGCTCCGGGCCCAACTGCTGGCCTAATGAATGCTGGAGACAGGATTCCCATCTGCACATTGTTCTTTCCCTGGCATGAATCAAAACCACTCACTCCAGTCTCTCCAACTCTAGTCCCTCACCTCTGCCAAAGGACAGAACGACTGCAAAGGCCCGAGGGAAGGACAGAAGGCCAAGAACCTGGGGTCCTTCTAGTGGAGGCCTCATGGCGAAACCCCCAGGGCCATTGCTCACTTAGTGAGTTCATGATGCCTCTCCTGCTTCCTTCCGGGACTCATAGTTTTTTACTCCTGCAAATATCTTCCTCCTCCGGGTCCAGCCCCAAACACTCGGTTCCCAGGAGGTCCTCCTGCTCTCCATGCCCTTCCAGCTGCAGAAGATGAGTTTAGAAGCTATTCTTATTTCCAGGATATTTCAGGACATTTCACAAAGATTGGCCTGCCTGACCCACCCAGCTCAAACATTCGCTCCCCTCTATTCTGCCTCCCGCAGATTTGGTCACTTGCTCCTCTATGTTCCTGTAGCTCTTACAACAACTTCTGTATACGCACTGGTGATTCTCTGCTTGGGTATCTAGCTCCCTCTCTGGGCAGGTAGCCCTGTAGTGACCAGGACCTGCCTTATTCTTTGAATCCTTGGCAGTACCTGGAATGAAGTAGGAGCTCAATACACATTGGCTGAGTGAGTGAAAGGGTGCTTTCACTAATCGTTACCTTCTTTGACCTCTGAGATCATTTTTTGAAGATACTTCCATTTTTGTTTTTCAAGATGCGGCATAGGGGGTGGTGTGAACCCCCGAATCTCAGACCAGGAGCAAACTCTTGGGATCCAGAATGGGGGCCTGCAAAGTTTCTTCTCCTCTGCAGAGCTGACACTGATCTCCACGGATCTTCCAGATGGGCCTGATCAGGGCCTCTCTTCTGTTAGCACAATCTCTGCAGGCTGAGCTGCCTAGCAGATCACGAGGCAGCCCAAAGTCGATGAGACAGCTCTGTCGGAACTGCCGAGGGCTGTCTGCCGGGCAGCCCTGCTCTCCCCTGCTGCCTCCCAGCACAAGAGCCTTCAGGGTCTACTGTGGAGGCCACCGACGCGGTGCACTCTCATTGAGCGTCTGTTACTTTCACCTTCCAGCTGAGCCCTCACCACGGCTTGGCAACAACCCTAGGCATCCCCAGGAAGCGTCCTCTGCCACTCTAGTCCATGATTATTTTACTTTCCTCTCCCCTCAAATCTCCTGCGCACGTTACAACCTCCATCCTCTTCCTTCTCCCTCCTGGTGGGCACACTACCTCGTATCCCATAAAGAAATCAGGAACTCCCAAATGGAAATGCTTTATTTCTCCTGCCAGGTCCACAGACCTCCCTACCTCTGCTTGCTTCCTCTGCCTGTTTCCTTTTGTTACCAAGGAGAGCATGGCCCGCAGCTGACACAAGGCCAGGCCCCCAGATGGATTCCGGATGCTGTCCCGTGCCTCTCTCTGGAGCCCACTCTCTCTTTCATCTCCACTCTGCCCCCTACCCCTTCTCCCTGGGTAGTTCCCCACACTATTCAAGCAGACTCTGTTGTTACTGTATTGACACAGAACCGCTCCCTTGAGACCACCACTCCACAAAGGTAACCATCTCTATTTTTCTTCACAGTCAACATTCTAGAAACAACTTTCTAGAGCCTGCAATCTCCACTTACTCATTCACTCCTCAGCCTCTCCAAGGAGGCCTCCATCCCCCTCTACAGCACAGCTCTGGCTGGTATGACAGAACAGAGTCATGTATACACGGAGAGGGAGTTTGCAGCTAACTGCTGGAGAAGTGACTGTATCTCAGACCAGGGTGGTTAGAGGGAAGAGAAACGGAGAAGTGGACAAACTCTGAATAGATGTTGAGGGTGTGGCCAAACACATTTGTTGAAAGATGGAAAAAGAAAAATCGTAGTCCGAGATGACCCCAAGTTTTCTAGGAAGCTCAGCTGTTAGACAGTGCTTTCGTTTCCTGAAACAAGGTGGACTACAGAGGACAGGCTTTTGGTGCATCACTGTCTCCCCTTCTGCATTGCAAGCTCCGTGCCGGTGGCTGCTGTTTCTCAGTGTTCATTCACTACTGTTTCCCAAACACCCAACCCAGTGGGCTCTTACTTGTTTGTTTAATGAATGAGTAAATGTTAATATATAACGGTATTAGTTTCAGTTATTTTCAGCCAGAAGTAATAGAAAACATTAACTCAAATTAGCTTAGAAAATAAGCAGTTTATCATCTCACAAAACGGGGAGTGCCAGCTCTGGGGATTGACTGATTCATCTTTACATCGCTCTGCTCTGTGGACCTCAGGCTCGGACTCATCCTTGGGCTGGTGGGCAGTGGTTCCAGAGTCACATCCAACCCAATCAGAATCAGAGAAGGAAGAGGCAGCATCCATCTCTCTCTCTCTCTCTCTCTCTCTCTCTTGCTCTCTCACTCTCGCTCTCTCTCAGGGTAAGAAAAGTTTCCCCACAAGCCACCTAGCACACTTCTCCTCTTGTTCCATGGGGCACATTGGAGCACAACCTCCTTCCTGAGCCAATCTGGGGAAAGCAAGCATCTGTAAATCACTCCGGCCCTCCCCTGGAGCTGGGGTGGGGTCAGCTTGACACAGACACCTGGTTGCAAGGTGGTGAGGAGGGTACCTGAACGCAGTCTGGATTCTACTAGAAAGGAAAAAGCAGGAAAGTATCACCTCTATGAAACCAACACCCTCATGCTGACAAGATGCTTTATAATAATAATGAAGTATAGGCTTATCAACAAGTTGTGTGAATTCTCAAAGTGCTTGTGAAAAGAAAAAAACAAAACCCAAACCAAACCAGACCAAAAAAATCCAAAAGCAAGTGCTTTTGATGCCTATGGATATTCTAGATGTAAAAATTACCCAAAATGTTAAATGAGTCTTGCAGTTGATGATCACTCTACAACCACCAAATACATTTCCTGTGAATTTAAGATAGCTTATGGAAAATAATTGCGAGTTTCTTAGCAAATATTTCTTTTTCTTTTCTTTTTTTTTTTTTGCAGTACATGGGCCTCTCACTGCTGTGGCCTCTCCCATCGTGGAGCACAGGCTCAGCAGCCATGGCTCACGGGCCTAGCCGCTCCGTGGCATGCGGGATCCTCCCAGACCGGGGTACGAACCCGTGTCCCCTGCATTGGCAGGCGGACTCTCAACCACTGCGCCACCAGGGAAGCCCAGCAAATATTTCTTAAACATTATGTGCAAAGACATTAACTTGGAAAAGGAATAACAATAAACATACAACTT
The DNA here is from genome assembly GCF_005190385.1 of Monodon monoceros. Lineage (NCBI taxonomy): Eukaryota > Metazoa > Chordata > Mammalia > Artiodactyla > Monodontidae > Monodon > Monodon monoceros. The sequence goes on along the minus strand of NW_021703786.1, from coordinate 5,327,486 downwards.
GTCCCAGTTCATCAGGAGAGAAAGAGGGAAGGCACCAACAGCTCCTGAGGCCTGTCCTATATGCTTGCTGATGTTCTTACATTTCATTCTCCCAAGAGTCCTATCAAGTAGTCATTATTATCCTCATCATACATTTCGAATGGTCACCAAGGTCTGGTTCACTTCTGAGTTCATGGACAGCTGCACTTCCCAGGCCCACTGAGGCTGGGTCTGTGACTAGAAGTCACACAGGTCGCTTCTGTGTCAGGCACGAATTGCTGGTGTGAGGACTTCCAGTCTCTTGCCCTGTTCTAGCCCTAGGAATTCCATGTGTTCCAGATGACACAGCTGCGAGATGGTAAAGTCTCCGTCCCCTGGGTCCCTGAATGACTGTGTGGAGCAGAGCCTCCTGCTCTCCTGCAATGGATACATAGCATGAATGAGACACGTTTGTTATGTTAACCCCCTGAAAGATTTTGGAGTTCTTGCTGCACCACACGGTAGCTTTTTCTAGTATAAAACGTGAAGGTACAGAGGAGTTAGATAACTCACCGAAAGTCACCAAAAGTGAAAGAGTAGGGCTATGAACACAGGTTTAATTTGCTTCCAAATCTTGCACTGCTTTTCCACAGCATGCCAGAGTCCAAATTATGTAAAGTTCTTGTCACAAAACTGGCACCCAATAAATGTTTTATCTAATATTATGGATGGTGATAAATTATGTTTTTTTATACAGCAGGTTCTTATTGCTTATCTATTTTATACATATTAGTGTATATATGTCAATCCCAATCTCCAAATTCATCCCACCAGCACCTCCACTGCCTGCTTTCCCCCCTTGGTGTCCATAAATTTGTTCTATACATCTGTGTCTCTGTTTCCGCCTTGCAAACTGGTTCATCTATACCATTTTTCAAAATTCCACATATATGCATTCATATACAATATTTGCTCTTCTCTTTCTGACTTACTTCACTCTGTATGACAGACTCTAGGTCCATCCATGTCTCTACAAATGACCCAATTTTGTTCCTTTTTATGGCTGAGTAATATTCCATTGTATATATGTACCACTTCTTCTTTATCCATTCATCCGTCGATGGGCATTTAGGTTGCTTCCATGACCTGGCTATTATAAATAGTGCTGCAATGAATGATGGGGTGCATGTGTCTTTTGGAATTATGGTTTGCTCTGGGTACATGCCCAGCAGTGGGATTTCTGGGTCATATGTAATTCTATTTTTTAGTATTTTAAGGAACCTCCATACTGTTGTCCATAGTGGTTGTATCAATTTACATGCCCACCAACAGTGCAAGAGGGTTCCCATTTCTCCACACCCTCTCCAGCATTTGCTGTTTGTAGATTTTGTGATGATGCCCATTCTAACTGGTGTGAGGTGATGCCTCATTGTAGTTTTGATTTGCATTTCTCTAATAATTAGTGATGTTGAGCAGCTTTTCACGTGCCTCTTGGCCATCTGTATGTCTTCTTTGGAGAAATGTCTATTTAGGTCTTTGGCCCATTTTTTTATTGGGTTGTTTATTTCTTTAATATTGAGCTGCACGAGCTGTTTATATATTTTGGTGATTAATCCTTTGTCCGTTGATTCATTTGCAAATATTTTCTCCCATTCTGAGGGTTGTCTTTTCATCTTGTTTATAGTTTCCTTTGCTGTGCAAAAGCTTTTAAGTTCCATTAGGTCCCATTTATTTATTTTTGTTTTTATTTCCATTACTCTAGGAGGTGGGTCAAAAAAGATCTTGCTGTGATTTATGTCAAAGAGTGTTCTTCCTATGTTTTCCTCTAAGAGTTTTATAGTATCCAGTCTTACATTTAGGTCTTTCAGCCAGTTTGAGTTTATTTTTGTGCATGGTATTAAGGAGTGTTCTAATTTCATTCTTTTACATGTAGCTGCCCAGTTTTCCCAGCACCATTTATTGAAGAGGCTGTCTTTTCTCCATTGTATATCCTTGCCTACTTTGTCATAGCTTAGTTGACCATAGTTGTGTGGGTTTATCTCTGGGCTTTCTATCCTGTTCCATTGACCTATATTTCTGTTTTTGTGCCAGTACCATATTGTCTTGATTACTGTAGCTTTGTAGTACAGTCAGAAGTCAGGGAGTCTGATTACTCCAGCTACGTTTTTTTTCCCTCAAGATTGCTTTGGCTATTCAGGGTCTTTTGTGTCACCAAACACAAAAAATTTTAAGATTTTTTGTTCTAGGTCTGTAAAAATTGCCATTGGTAATATGAGAGGGATTGCATTGAATCTGTAGATTGCTTTGGGTAGTATAGTCAGTTTCACAATATTGATTCTTCCAATCCAAGAACATGGTATATCTCTCCATCTGTTGGTATCATCTTTAATTTCTTTCAACAGTGCCTTATAATTTTCTGCATACAGGTCTTTTGTCTTCCTAGGTAGGCTTATTCCTAGGTATTTTATTCTTTTTGCTTCAATGGTGAATGGGATCGTTTCCCTAATTTCTCTTTTTGACCTTTCGTTGTTAGTGTATAGGAATGCAAGAGATTTCTGTGCATTAATTTTGATTCCTGCAAATTTACCAAATTCATTGATTAGCTCTAATAGTTTTCTGGTGGCATCTTTAGGATTTTCTATGTATAGTATCATGTCATCAGCAAACAGTGACAGTTTTACTTCTTATTTTCCAATTTGTATTACTTTTATTTCTTTTTCTTCTCTGAGCGCCATGGCTAGGACTTCCAAAACTATGTTGAATAATAGTGGCGAGAGTGGACATCCTTGTCTCGTTCCTGATCTTAGAGGAAATGCTTTCAGCTTTTCACCATTGAGAATGATGTCTGCTGTGCATTTGTTGTATATAGTCTTTATCATGTTGAGGTAGGTTCCCTCTATGCCCACTTTCTGGAACATTTTAATCATAAATGGGTGTTGAACTTTGTCAAAACCTTTTTCTGCATCTATTGGGATGATCATATGGTAATTATTCTTCAATTTGTTAATATGGTGTATCACATTGATTGATTTGCTTATTTTGAAGAATCCTTGCATCCTTGGGATAAATCCCACTTGATCATGGTGTGTGATCTTTTTAATATCTTGTTGGATTCTGTTTGCTAGTATTTTGTTGAGGATTTTTGCATCTATATTCATCAGTGATATTGGTCTGTAATTTTCTTTTTTTGCGATATATTTGTCTGGTTTTGGTATCAGGGTGATGATGGCCTTGTAGAATGAGTTTGGGAGTGTTCCTTCCTGTGCAATTTTTTGGAAGAGTTTGAGAAGGATGGGTGTTAGCTCTTCTCTCAATGTTTGATAGAATTCACCTGTGAAGCCATGTGGTCCTGGGCTTTTGTTTGTTGTAAGATTTTAAATCACAGTTTCAATTTCATTACTTGTGATGGGTCTGTTCATGTTTTCTGTTTCTATTACATGTTTTTAACATTTGAACCAAGGTTTTCAAAATCCTGTATATACATATATAAAAGCATACAATGTTATATGTGTGTATACGTGTGTGTATGTGTGTGTGTATATACATATATATAATATATATATTCTCATTTAACCCTTACATTATGCTCATCAGGTAGGTCTTTGTAAATTTTTCTCTGTATGTCTGTTTTTTCCCTTTCTTTTTCCTTCTGCTAAACAAATAATTATTGATTTTCTAGGATGTACCAGTCCCTGTGCTATTATATGGTGAAAGCTGCCCAAGAATTAGAGATTCAATGACTTATCTATGGACTCACAAACACTAATAGGAAGAACTAGAATTTGAACACAGTTTGTCTGTTTTTAAATTTCAGTAGTTCACAGTTTAATAGAGGGCTAACAGAGCCACAAAAAATATCATTAAATACAGCAGTCAAAAAAATTAGCGAGGTGACAAAGAGTTTGTCCTCAATATATGCTTATAATTGAATGAAAAACTACTATAGGGATTCAGGAGTGGAGGGCGTGATCACTCCCAGCTGGGGTCACTACTGAAGTTTTCACAGGAATGTGGAGCTTACCTGAGCTTTGCAGGATGAGTGGGACTTCGACTGGAGACTGAAGTGAAAGGGCTTTCCAGTGGCCTCAGATGTCCCAAATATTTTTGGAGGAAATGTTCAAAATGCTGTTGGGTACAGTGTGGGCTTTGAGTTGGGAGCAGTAGACAAATATAATGGAAAGAAGACTATAGAACTGTGGAATGTAGCAGGAAGCAATCTCAGAGATCATCCCATCCAAGGAGATCAAAGGACTTTGATCTCAAGGGTTAACTGGGGTCTGCTGGATGTGACTGCACACATGATTCTAAAGTTCATTAGTGCTCAGTGGAAAAAGGCAAGGATTGATGAATGATGAATTGCAAGGGCGCTGTAATAAAGGGATGGTGCCTGAATGCCACTCATCTGGCATCTCTGATCTTGTCCAATCATTTCATGTCACATGTAAGGGAAATATGATCCAGAGAGGGAAAGCAACTCCTCCAAGGTCACACAGCTCGACTATGGTACAACCAGAACTAGAAAAAGACTACCCGATTTCTTTTCTTGGGCTTTTCCTCTCCACATCAGATTCTGGAAGACCTAATGCATTTGAACAATTGTGTAGGTGAGAGGGAGGCTCTGTAAGCTTTTCAGTAGGGCAGATTGCATTGAAATGATGGTGAGGGTGTGCTAGTCAGATTGACATGTGGAAGGCAGAGGCAGGGAAAGGGTTAGGTGAATTCCAAGATCGAATTAGGAATCACGTAACAGGGCCTGAATTAGGCCTATGGAAGAGAAAAGGATGGATGAGCATGATTACAACAGAGGAGAAAGAATTCTTGTTGTTATTAACACTACTGACAATGCTGTTCATAAACAAGATCAGATCACTGCTCTAGAAAGTGATGTTATAAAGAACATTTCCCCCGAGAAAGCCCAGACTAATCCCATGTTTAAACAATCCTTGGATGCTGTATTCCAGGCTGAAGTTGGCTGTTTCTCTAAGTGCCAAATACCCATATGAAAATTAAAAAAATGAGTCCAACATCTGAATATTTGGGCTATATGACGCCAAGCGTCCCACACAGCTGATTCAGAGGCAAAAAGAGGGCATGTGGCGCTGACTGCTGGCACAGGCATTTCATAGATTCCACTAGGATGCTGAAAAGTTTGGGGATGTATAACACATTACCCAGACAACACTCATTTGTATCTTTCCGGCAAATCTACTTAACCTGACAAGGAGATGAGACATAGGAAACACTCTATCTCATCCAGATAGAATCCTGCTTACAATAGTGAGTGGTCTATATAATAGCGGTCTATATAATATAGAATAACAGTCTATATAATAGCAATTGTAATGTCATAGAACACACTCTCTGGATAATTTTGAAATATTTTCTAAATAATATTTGTAATTGTTAAGCCATGAACTTGAGAATGATAATATGTGATGGAATAGAAAGAAATAGATCCCATGTGGATTTGGGGGAAAACTGCATTTGGGTTTACTCATCTTTAAAGAATGACAAGCACATAGTAGATATTCAAGCAACATTAATTCTCACCCCATCATATTGACACAGTACTTAAATTTCATAAGGCAATTTGAGTGAACTCCATTTCATATGATAAAAATCAAGTTAGATAAAACATTAACTAACTCTGCCCAGTGCCATCCAACTAGCAAACAGTGAGGACCAGGTTTAACCTTATGCCTTCTGACTCTAAGTCTAGTGTACTTTTCACTGCACCATAATAATGCACATGTTATGTATATTACCTTTTCTTCTTAAGCAGGCTATAATTTTGGCAGTCCATACTGGATTTTATTTTCTACTGTGGCTTGTGCAATAGTTACCACCACTGAGTATTTTCAACTGACAGAAGATTTCTACTGAGAAACAAACTGATGCATTATCCTGAGAAATGGGCTGAACTTTGTAATATGAGGCCTCAAGAATACCTTGGGGATCACAGACCATTTTCAGCTTGGAAACTGGGGGGCACTCATCTGTATTGAAGGGACTTTGATAATACTTTCAAATAAAGAGGCTTTCAGAACTTTTAGACTGTTGATATTAAGAAAGCTGTGTCTCCAATTGTTCACTTAAAATTTTTTTAGACCATTAATTTGTTCATTCATTCATTCATTCATTCATCCATCTAGCCATTAAACATTTATCATGTACCAGGTCCCATGCTAGGGGCTGGAGATGAAGTGATATATACAGTCCTCTCCCGCAAGGAGCTCACAGTTTGGGTAGAAACAGACAAACTAACAATGAATTATGAGACAGCATGAGGACAGATGCAGTGTAGACAGACAGGGTACTATGGGATGTTGGGGAGGGGCCTCTGACTGAGACTAAGAATCAGGGAAGTAGGTAGGGAAGGATTCCCAGAGGATCTGCTGCCTGGGCTGAGATGCAAAACATGATCAGAAGTTAGCAGAATTTCTCAAGGGCTGAGGCATGGTGGAGGTCTTCTCCAGCAGAGGGAGTGCCAGAGGCAAAGATGCAGAGGGGTGGGGAAAACATGGTGAGTGGGGTGTGGCCATAGTAGAAAGGAATAAAAGATGTTGGTGGGACAGATTCTGAGAGGTCTTGGAGTCCAAATTTTTACTGTTTGATACACAAAGGTGAATACTAATTCTTTTTACGCCAAAATCAAGCCAGCTACCGCTGATGAAGATTTAGCCAAATTCCGTGATTTATGTGTATAAACACCAATATACATACACCCCACAAAGCACATCACATCATGAGTAAAGAATAATAAACAAAAGCTATTTTAAATTTCTAGGTGATTTCTTCTTCAGAGATGGGAGTTGGTGGCTTCCATCATGTAGCTTGTTTCTTTGGCTTGCTTTCTAGGCCCAGTAGGTTAATATTTGAAGGCATTGGAAATGAAGGAGATGGAAGGCAGACACGTTAAGCTGGCTGGGCAAAGTCCCATTGCTGCCCAAGCCTCATGGCACTACAGTGCCATCTCACCCCTTCAAAGATGTCGACAGTACAAACTAACTCTAAAATTTCAGGAGCCAACTACCTCTTTAGCAAACTAAAGTTTCAGGAGCAAAGTAGGTATGGAGGATGAGGTCTAGCAAAAGTGGACATTGGTAATAGAAGAAAACCACAAATGTGTGTGTGGAGAAAATGTGAATCATAGAACCATAAACTCTGAGAGCTGGGAGTTCTAGAATGCAAGTTAATTAGCCCAGGATCTAGCCAGGGCTTTCTGCATCACTGCATGGACACTATTTACTTTGTGTATTGTTTAAAGCTGGACAGCATCAGGTCTTAGCAGTGGCCAGAGTCAAAGAGAAAATCTGTATGTGTAGTGGAGGTGATACTGAGTCATTTTTGCTTGGCTCTGCTCCTAGAAAAATCTCTAAAAATTTTACAGGCAAAATTGGCATCTCAGATATAGCATGGTCCCTAGTTCTCATTTTTCAAGGTTCAAAATATGTTTTTATTTTAATTTATTTTCAATATTAGAAAGCTAAGTTTTATTGTGGCTGCTTTTAATTCTTTCCCAAAGAAATATGTATGCTATTACAGTAGTCTCCAATAGCAACTCTATAGCTAAGGATCAAATATGTTTTTAATAGAGAATAATAGAGGGGAGAAAACCTGTTTATCTCTGTTCTGATTAGCTCAACAAGCAAATTTGGAACACCAAACATTTCTGCAGAGTTTGCTGAATGATTATTCTGTTTTCACTAAAAAATGCTATGGACACAACGGGTATGTCCATTGATAGTTCTACTCAATTTGATTATTCAATAAATTAGTGTGTTTAGATCATGCTGTTATGGGCTGAATTTTGTCACCCCACCCCACCAAATTCATATATTGAAGTCCTAACTCCCCATCCACCAGTACTTTATAATGTAATTGTGTTCGGAGATAGGGTCTTTACAGAATTAAATTAAAAGAGGTCACTAAGGTGGGCCCTAATCCAATATGATGGTGCCCATAAAAGAACAGAAAATTTGGATACAGACACGTGCAGAGAGAAGACAAGTGGAGACACAGGGAGAAGACAGCCATCTGCAAGCCAAGGAGAGAGGCCTGGAACAGATCCTTCCCTCACAGCCCTCAGAAGGAGCCAACCCCGTCAACACCTTGATCTTGAACTTCTAGCCTCAAGAACTACTAGACAATACAGTTCCGTTGTTGAAGTCAACTGGTACATGGTGCTTTGTTATGGCAGTCCTAGGAAACTAATACATATGCATATTCATTGCATCTCTATATTAGTGAGCTTATAATGTGAACATTTATTTTCTGCCATCTGTTCCTTTTTAGTTTGGTTGAAGCATCCTGATTTCCTCTAGGAGAACAGCCTCTCCCCATTGTATATACTATTGATGGGACTGTAAATAAGATCCCCACCCTACCTTAGGGGTGGGGTGGTCACATGACCCAAGTTAGGCCAATTAGCCTTGCTCCTGAGACTTTGACCCTTAAGTGGAACTAGAATGAAAATAATGATAGAAGCTGACCAATGAGGCTGCTAAACAGTATCTGCTACCCAATCCAGGGTTGCTGCCTGGATCCTGCATTTTTGCAAGCATGGTTATCTAGCATTCTCATGGATTCTGAGAACTGCCCCAAATCTTCCAATTGTTTTATCTTAAATTAGGAGGACATTTTCTATAGCTTGCAAGCAATTAGTTTTCTAATTCAGTCATACAATTTTTTTTCTATTGAAATTTAAAAGAAAAGTTAATAAAACTTTTATTTAAAACCTTTTCCTTGCTTATTTCTCTCTTATTTTCCTATGTTGGTTTTATGCATTCATTTGTCATTCAAAAAATGTTTACTAACTGACAGCAAAAGACAAATACTATATATCACATATATGTGGAGTCTAAAACATACAACAAACTAGTGAATATAACAAAAAAGAAGCGACTCACAGATATAGAGAACAAATTAGTGGTTACCAGTGAGGAGAGGGAAGCGGGGAGAGGCAATCTAGGGGTGGGGAGTGGGAGGTACAAACTCTTGGGTGTAAGATAGGCTACAAGGATGTATTGTACAACACAGGGAATATAGCCAATATTTTGTAATAACTCTAAATGGAGTGTAACCTTTAAAAATTGTAAAAAAAAAAATTAAAATTAAAAAAATCTGTAAAACTCCAAAACCAAAATATGTTTACTAAGCACATATTAGGTGTCAGATACTGTGTTAGGTGATTCCATCACACTGGAAGCTGGAAGACGTTCTGTGCAGTGTGGGGAATTTTTGAATATTTGGAAAGTAGATATTTCATATATTATTAAACTGCATTTATAGAGAGCCTGTATACATTTACATCAGCAGCTCAGATTAAGTAGAAAATGCCATCTAAACGTAAAGAACTTAAAGTCAAAAAGGTTTTATTTAGCACACTGTGTATTTAACAGTTAACAAATAGGAGCACATTCTGTGTTGAACACCAAACCTTAAGAAATTGAGAAAAGTCATTCTGAGTCCTCTTAACCCTGGTGATGCTACCACAGGAGACTGCCTTAAGCACTTTAATGCTTGGTCTTGCTTCCTCACAACATACCTCTGAGCTGAGTACTAGTATCCTTCCCATTTTACAGAGACAGAAACAAAGGCTGAGAAACTTTCCCAAAGTCTCCCAGCATCCTTTATAGTCCTTCAAGTGGCAAACAAACCCCTCTAATTCCACTTGCCCTTTGCCACCACTAACGTCTTAATTATTAGAGGCCCAAGGAACCCTCTTATCTTCTCAAAATAGCTAACGAAACAGAACAATCTCCCGCCTCAAGATTCCAGGAGTTAGGACCTGTATGCCATGTGCCCCTGTCTCCTGTCCTCTCCTGGTTTTACAACTTTGTTTTATTGGATAATTCCTTCCACACATCCAAGGCATCATAACTGTTTCATTTCTAAATCTGGGGGTGTGTGCTTTGGTAGCCGACCACCAAGACTAGAGTTTGAGAATAAATCAATATGCATTTTCTATAGAACTCATTGCAGTGGGATTTTATACTTATTATTACTTGCCTCCCAGACTCATTTAACAGAGGCCAATCAGCAGCGCCCATCTCTTATAAAAGTTTCCAGAAGACAAAACATGAGAGCTCTGTTCCATTTTTTCCTGGGATTCTTTATCTTGCATAAGCATCAGTAATCAAAGTGGCATTTACTAGCTTGGCAAATGAATAAACTTTTTCTTTCCCACAAGTTCAGTTGTAGGCATCAGGCTCTCCTAAAGTTTCTAGAGCAAACAGGCAGTGGAGTGCTTGTGCAAAAAGGGAGAGAGAGACAGAGACAGAGAGACAAATACAGAGAGGAGGGAGAAGGAGAGGGACAGGGAGAGAGAGAAAGGAAGGAAGGAAGGAAGAAGGGAGGGAGGGAGGGAGGGAGGGAAGAACGAAGGGAGAGAGAGAGAAAAGAAAAGAAAAAAAAAGAAAAGGAAAGGAAAGAGAAAGGAAACCTCCAAGGAAAAGTAGTATAACAAGGACCACACTGATCCTACATTAGTTTCCTAGTGACTTGCAGAGTTTGTAATTTTTATCATTTACCTTTCTCTCCACTACACCAATTCCTAGGGGAGGGTTCATTTTTTATTCGTTCTGAAAGTTTACCATCAATCATACTCTTAAAGAGCTTGCCAGAAACTTGGACAGAGCCTCATAATAAAATTGCAGAGACAGAGGACTAATTGATTTCTATAAATAATGTTTAGCTGTAAAGATATGAAAGGTGGTTAGAACCACATGTATTAATCTCCTTCTCGCTCCATCTGTGTCTGCAAACGCAGACTGTACCTTGACAAAGTGCCCTGGCCATTTTGCCCTGCAAACACACAGCAGGAGATGAACACCAGATGGCTCACCCCTCCCGTTTCCCTGTCCTGCCCGCTGCCCCGCCCCCACCTCCTCTGGCCAAATCCTCTAATTACTCCTCCCCACTGGACTCCAGTTTCTATCCCACAATTTAAAAATTCTCTTCCCATTACCATCCCCGCACTGACAACACGCAGAGAAGCTGACAGTTCCCCACTGCTCTCAGCCCTTCTGCCTTTCTGTACAATAAACAAAAATACAACCCAAACTCCAAACGTGAAACCTTTTCTTCAGACTGCAAGACTGACAATGTTTAAGAAAAACAGTAACTATTGGTGCTAAAGAATTATTAATGTGTGTGTCTTGGAAAAAGGGAGGCTAGAGAGAACTCCCTCTGAAAGACGCTCTCACGCACTACTAGCTTTAATCACATTGCACAGAAACACCCAGCAGTTACTACTTGTCAACATCATGTAAAACGGGAACCAAATTATATCTGGCAAATAAATGCTGGCTGGACAAAGATAATGCTCTAACTCTCATGCTTATTTAAGAGTTGCTGAAGAAATGTTGAGAACTCGCATAAGCACCATCTGTTCAGCCCAACTGTGCTACGTGGAAGTAAGAAGTGAACTGGAGACAGGGTGGGGCTGTGTGATAGACGCCCAATTCTGATTTATGAATATTAGGTCATTACATCTCAAAGGCTGATGCCTAAGGGCACCATCTTAGCTGGTTCAGTCAATCAGCTGGTTCTAATCCCGGTTAAACACAACATGAAATGCCACACTTAGCACGGAATATCATTTTTCTGGCTATAGATTAAACACAAAATGAATGATTGTTTTCACTTGGGAGACAGGAAAATTGCCACACTAGACACAATTCAATGAAATTGGCCCATTTCTTTTTCTTCTTCCTCCTCTTCTCCTTCTTCTATTACCACTATTTCTTCTTCTTCCTCTACTTCTACTACTTCTGCTTCTGATTCTCCCTCTTCTGATTCTTTTAATTCTTCTTCTTCTCCTTCTCTTTCTTCTTTTGCCTAGATTGCTCCTAGATCCTGGTGGATAGATATTTTCCATAAATAAGAGTGCTAGGGAGTCTTTTTAATGGGGCAACACAAATGACTACATTGATTTAAATAAAGTGATTCCACATCCGTTGACTTCTGGTCACATTAGACATTCCTGATGATCTTCATACTCGAAATATGAGCATAACTTTAAAAGTTTTCACAGATACTTTCCTTTTCTCTAACTCTTTATGGGAGGCAGATCAAACTTTCTCAAAGCTTTTATTTTAGGGGGGAAAATTCATGCTGTATTCATAATTTTAAGTCTCAGTAAAATTAACCACACTTGTAAAATATCATTTATTTTTAGCAAGGGCTCCTTCTATAACATTCCCTTCCTCTTCACATGCTGTTTAGTTGTCCGTCTTTACCCCCTTGAACAGGCTTGCTGAATTCATTTCAGCGGGTTCTCATTTCCATGGTAAGCGCCAAGAAGGTAGGAACTGTTCTAGTTCCACTTGCTTGGCCTGGAGCCGCCAGTGGCTTAGCAAAGGCTACTAGCTCTACCACCAGCCACCAGGGTCCTGGATTTGCTGGCTTTTGTTATAGTTTCATTACCTGAAGTGGCCCTAAGCTCTTCTAAGCACCGACCTGCAAGAAGACAAAGGGAAGGGAATAGCTGATGGAACTTAAGAAAGTTTTCTTTCTTCCTTTTTAAAAGGTATTGGGTGCAGAGGGCAAGCCCAGTTGGCATTGAGCTGCCATGCCACTCAGTCTCACAGTTATTGAACTGCTTCTAGAAATTAGGCAAGATAACCCTTGGGGTATAGCAAGGGGAGTTGCTTGATCTGTGAATTAGTGAAGATGTCAGGACACTGCATGGCTGATCCAGCCCCCAAGTCCATGGTGTTCAAATGGCTAAAGCATTTCGAGCAAGTGAAAAATTAGCACATCTGTTCATTGGATCAGTGGAAGGAGCCTACTGAGCTCTGAAACACCATGGCTGATGGGTCTGATGAATTATTTAGCATTCCAGGAGGCTGGGGTGTTCTCCATGTAGGCTGGTTGGAAAGTTAAGAGTGCCAAGAAATACATGGTACTGTATTTATATTACCTGGAGTTGAAAAACTGTGTAGCCCAGTTTCCACTGCTTATGGCAACAAGCTGAAGTCTGAAACCAGGAGTCTAGAGGAACACCTAGGGATGAAGTTCAGGCTTGGATTCCACAGGTCCAATCAAGTGCGGCCACCATTGCTTTCTGACCTAGAAGTTTACACCTATAAATGTACCCTCCAACACAAGATGAAAACCTTGAAGTAGGTAAATAATCACGGGTTGGGGATCGAATGCATCAGTAGGTTTATAGCCAATGGAGTCCTAGGAGAAGGGTCTACTTAACTGTATCAGTGGGAACTTGGAGATCAAAGAGAGTGAAGCCAATCTACGGCCTTCCTGAGTGCCAGGCAAGGAAATGGTCCTTGGCAAGACACCATCATCCCTACACACTCCTAAAGTCTTGAGAGAGGAAGAAGGCGCCTCCAGGGAGGCCCAGGAGAACTTGAGCTGTGGTGTCTGAGAATAAGCAGGCACTGTTTCTCAGGGTGCTGGCGACAGTCATCTGGGGGGGGCCTGGAATCTGGTTGTTCCTTGATAGAGTCCCCCAGACACACCCCATCATCAGTGCACATTCAAGCCAAGGTGATCAAATAAAGCTGCTGCATCTGCCTGTTTCCTGAGCCCTCGAGTTTCCTCTTTACCTCAGTTTTAGATAGCTGTCTCTGGGATCTGAACTAGCTGAGGGCAAGGATTTAGTAGTTCTTTAATCCCCACCCCTTCCCCACTGGCCGGAGTCCTCATCCTCTCCCTTTTCTGTCCTCCCTGGGTGACCAGTGCTCCCCTGCTGGCTCCCAGTGGCCTGAGTCCCTTGCTGTGTTATTCCACCAGGACTATGCCCTCCCCAAGAGAATCTCTCAGTCCTGCTGTTTTGGAGAACTGGAGATGGGGTTCCCTTCCTAGTTGCTGATACCTAAGCTAAATATAATAAAGCCATTCCAGTAGAGGGAGCAGAATGTTGTGGAATAGGAATGGCAAATTTGTAGAGTCAGTGAATAAATAGTTTAGCTTTTGCAGGCCATGTGGGCTTTGTGGCACTACTCAGCTCTGACCTCCCGGTGCTAAAGCAGGATAGTCAGTATGGAAATGGACGCGCATGGCTGCATGTTGATAAAAGGTTACTTACAAAAACAGGGGACAAGTTAGATTCAGCCTGTGGGGCGGTAGTTTGATGACCCTTGGTGTGGAAGAAAGAATACTAGGCAGGAAAAAACCTGCCCCTCCTTACCCCAGCACAGCCTTGACCTTAACCAGCTGCGTGGCTTTAGGCAAGTCACCTCTCACTTCCTTTCCCACCTCTTGCTCCTCCCCAAAGGAGTGTGCATTAGAGAGGGTGATGTGTGACCCCAGCCACGCGCCTGACATCTTCAGTTGTCTTGTTCATTGGTGGCTAACAGTGCAAAGGTGGTGGAATCGGTGTTGACCATAACGACTATCATTTTGAGCATCTGTTATGAGATAACGTACATCCTCTCCCTAATCTTCACAACTCACCAAGGTACGTAATAGAATCCCTCTTTAACAGACGAGGAAACAGAGATCAGGGATGTTAAATAACTTGCCCAAGTTACAGAATGAGTAAGTCACAAGGTCAGGATTCAAATCCAGGTCCATTCAACCCCACCCAGTTTTCTCAGATGCCATGTGGTTTCCCATGTAGGTTTCACTTCTGTTCACTCTAAACCACTTGGCAGATGTTGTCTCTGATACACTGCTCTCTACCCAGTTGCTGGAGTGATCAGATACAATCACTTCCATGTGAAATCTGTCCAATGGCTTTCCCTTCATACTCTGGAGTAGAATAAAGACATTCCAATTAAATGAACAGAAGGATGTAGCTCCAAAGTCCTCACTGTGGCTTGTAAGACTCCTATCTCACTCCCACTCTTCTGACCTTTCCTCTCTGATTCACCTATTCCGTTCCAGGCCCAGGCATTTTGCTTTGCCTAAAACATGTCAAGCAGACTCCCACATCGAGATCTTTGGGCTCATGGTTCTCCAGCTTGGAACACTATTCTCTCAGTATCTGAATGGCTCATTCCCTCATTGAATTGATGCCTTAACTTAAATGTCACCTCCTCAAAAAGAAGGCCATTTCCTGGCCATTCCATCCGTCACTCTGTATCCTTATTTTCCTTTAGTGATTTTTTGTAGCACCACCTATCACACTAAGCGATAATCATGTTTATCTGTGTTTTTTTTCCCTTCTTCTTCTCTCTTGCATGGTTAGGGCAAAGAATTTGCCTTATTCATTGATAAATGGTGCCTGACCTCATAGGCTTTCAATAACTATCTACTGATTGTTGAACAAATGAAAGAATGTATTGGAAGGAGGCAACAGAGTGTGACTGGCTTGGGGTCAGTTGCTCACCACTCTGAAGGCAGTGATTTAAATCTCTCAGCAGTGAGAAGCCTAGTCTCCTGGTCCCCTAGGTGGAAGGATAGTTTGCTTGCCTTTATCAGAAAAAATCAGGGTATTACTTTCTCTCACCCTTAGAAAGTACCCCAGACAAGAGAGGTGGTGCAAAACTGGGAAAGATTAGTCTCATGACTCTGAATGTCAGAGGTCATCTAGGGTCCAGAGTTTTCCAGCTTCCAATCTCTGCTTGACCTCCTCCACTGCCTGTAGCATCTTTCTCTGCAGGGGCTGTTTCTGACCAGACTGTATACCACCACCAACCCCCACCCACCCAACACCCTTCTCCTCAGGCTTGAAGGCAGCATGAAGACTTCAGATAAACACTTTGGTGGAGAAACACTATTTTCATCCAAACCCTGACACTCGTTGGGTGAAGGGTCAGAGAGCTAAAATACCTTGGCCAAGATCCCACCTCTAAGTTAATACCGCATCCGGTCCAGAGCCTAAGTCTCCTGAACACAAGACTGGTCTTAACTCCACACTCCATGCAACACGTGGTTATCAGCCAGTAACACCCCAGGCTGCTCCTTTAGGAATCAATTCAATTCCACAAACGCTGACTGGGCACCCAAAGTGTGTCTGGCCTTGTAACTGGTCAGAATCTGGCTGCAGTGAGCAAAACAGTTGAGTCTCTGTCCTCAGAGAGCCTCCTGGAAGTTTGAACATGGAATAAATGCAGTAAGATTTTTTTTTTTGTATTGAAATATTGACGAATGCAGTAATCACTTTAACCTCAAAGAGGCTGTAAAGCGCCTTCTCAGAAGTTCCTCAAACGGTTATGCTTAGGCCTTACTCTGGCTATGATAGATACGATTTTTTATAAAAGGGGTGGAGAGAGAGAAGAAGGAAGAAGGAAGGAAGGGAGAGAAAAGGAAGGAGAGGATCATTAAGGGGTCTGTGGCTTCCTCCTTTCCCCCCTTACTTGTAAACATCTCTGCTTCTTTCAGGGAACTAAGGTGCAGGGTCCCTCTCCAGAAGCCTTTTCAGCATGGATATCACCTATGAAGTCCTGGGATGAAACAAAAGAGCTGAATTATTTTTCCCACTCAGTTTCCCTTACCCGGCCCTCTGCTGCCCAGACTTCAACAACAAACTTCTACACGATCGTAGAAAATTTTCATTACTACTAACCCAACCAACAACGGACAGTCCCTCCATCAAAGGCTCATTTAACGTCTTCTGGATCAGGCTGGGTCAGTGATGGGGATTCAGATACCAACACAACCTGCAGGATCAGTAAGGGGACATGTAAGTCAGTCTCAACTGTGCCCAGCCTGGGCTCAGCCACACAGAGGTGACTGCCCGACCAGAAAAGTGCATGCTGCACTTTAGAAATCTTTACAAATCTTTCCTCTCCATCATGATGACAATAAAATCCAAAAAGAATGAAAAGAAAAGAGAGACAGACAGACAGACAGACAGAGGCAGTACACAAGTGTACGGGCAGAAATATTGGGCAAGAGTTGATGTTCACATGGAAACAATTCCTGATTTCCTCCTATTTATATAAGCAAAAAGCAAAAGACAAGAGAGAAAGCAGAAAACAAGGTAAAACCTTGTCTCCTGAACTCTCTCTCTTTCCATCCTTCCCCATTCTCCCACTTCGCAAAAGGTAAAGATACACTTTACAGCCCCAAACTACTTGGAATCACGACTTTTCCTTTCCTTGTACAGAAAGGAAACCAGCATTCCCTCCGCCCGACCCGGGATGCTGGCGCCCGAGTTCACTCGCCCACTCTGCCCACATTTTCCTGCCTGTTCCATGCAAAAGCAATTGTCTTCAAAGCCAATTACCGATATTCAGAACTGTGGTGTTCCTACCCTGGTTAGAGACGCCTCCATGAGAGCCGGGGGTGAGCTCCTGAGTTGAAAGAGAACCGAAGATTGCGGGTGGGGGGCGTGGGGGGGGGGGGGGGGGGGGGGGGGGAGGTGGGGGGGGGAAACCCCTTCTCGAACCGCCACACGGTTCCGGTTCCCGTTGCCAAGGGAAACCGGGCTTTGTACGGGAGGCTAAGAATGGCCGCCTCTCCCACGGCCTGGCTGCAGGAGTGGCCAAAGCGCAGCGCAGGGCCGGGAGCAGAGCGGGGGTAAGAACCGAACAGGCTTAGGACAAAGAAATCCCTTTCAAAGAATTAAAGAAATGGTAAAAAAAAAAAAAAAAAATAGGGTCTTAGGAGGTGTTGGTGGGGAAGGAATAAGTTTATTGATGATGCTGTGATAGGATTTGAGTTGGCTTTTGTGCCCCTGCAAGGGGTGAGATTCAAATCTGGTCCTCAGAGGAGACAGAGAGGGGAGGTTGGAGGGGGCGTGTCTCCACCCTCCTGCAGTCCATGCTAAGCAGTAATCAGATCGATGACTATTTGGTTGAGGTGCTTAGTCGAAGCTTGGAATGGATTATTTTGTCTCGGGATTCATTGGAGGAGCTTCTGGCTATTTCCTAGAAGTCAGGTGGGGCCTGGCCAGGAGATGATATTATACTTTGGATGGTCAAGCACACTCTCATTTGCCCTGCATCTTAGGGACTCTGTTGGCTTGCCTTTGGGGAAGAAATTCTTCTAGGGAATGTGGCCAAGGCGGCACATGCTTTGTGCATGCTTATTTTGAAAGCCATTTATGAAGGGTAGACCAGGTTGAACAGTAGTTTGGAGAGTTTGGATGGACCCCAATTCCTAGCCTAGTGCCTGGCACAGTGTAATTGCTCTATAAGCTGTTTGCTTTCTGAATGGCTGTCGAGAGACAGCTTGTTTCTTAGCGTCTTGTCTTTCCAGCAAGGTAGGGAGATGTATATTTGGTGGTGTAGTTGAGGCTCAGGGAATGCAGCTTACCTGTGGACTTGTGACGGAATGGTAGTAGTAAAGAGACTCCAGCCCAGAGTTACCTTTGATGATACCTAGACTGTGATGTCTAAAGGCTTTCTTTAAAATAGAGAAATTAAAAGCACTCTCTATCCGAACGTTGCTCTACAATAGGAGAAATGGCACATAAATAAAGAGAAACAGGAACTGGTCACCTCTGCATCTGGTCTGGGCTAAACATGGGGTAAGGCTATTCACACTGAGTTAAAATGAAGTATCAAGAAAACACACACACACAC
>NW_021703786.1:5189574-5308691 GCF_005190385.1 Monodon monoceros | reverse complement strand
CACAACACACACACAACACACACACACACCACACACAACACACACACCACACACACACACCACACACAACACACACACAACACACACACACCACACACACACCACACACAACACACACACACCACACACACACCACACACACACCACACACACACACCACACACACACCACACACAACACACACACACCACACACACACCACACACAACACACACACAACACACACACAACACACACACCACACACACACACACCACACACACACACACACGCACATACATTTACATGTATTTCCCTGTGAGATGGTGAGCTTTTTCCATCACTTTTTCTCTAAGGCTGTGCTCTGGCATTCATTACTCCAGAAACGGCCCATTACTCTCCCCAAGATCAGCTTCCACAGCACTTTTTAAAGGTCTTCCTCCTGAAACTTATCACACTGATTTAGCCATGGGAGCCTGATTTAGTCATTAGTATGATCACAGGATGGTCCTCTACCAGAATAAAATCTCCTTGAGGGAAGGCACCATGTTTCACTCATTTTCTGTCTCTTAAACACCTAGTAAGATGCCTCTTGCATAGTAGGTTCATTTACTTGAGTCAAGGGCGATGAGCCCATGCACTGAGTGTCAACTTTATTAGGCCCTAGGGAGGATTCAAGAGATATTGGAGGTATAGTATCTACCGGTTTTGCAAAGTTTCAGCTCTAGGTAAGATGAAGGACTTGGTCCTTCAATATCACTTAAGCCTATTGCAGTAAGTGTAGCTGAGAGTAATAAAAGTCATTTATTTATTGGACAAAAATGCACTCTCTTGGTGGTTCTGTCTGTTGGATTGTGACCTAGGGGCCCTAAGCTGCAAACAGGCCCAGTCAAGCTTTCAGGAACCATGCCTACTTCTCATCAATACCCTTGGCTTTTTTAGCCTGTCTCCTCCAAAGAAATCCGGGTTAAGGCACTTTTCCTCATGGTAAAAAGACCAGAACTAACCCCATCACGGCACTTTCCCTACTCTATGAGTCTACTTCTCTTTTACAAAAAGACTTATCTAAATCCATCAAAACCCAATAACAAAATGCACAAGTTACAACTGGCTCAATCGCAAAAAAACAGCGTTTTGGACATTCTTATCAGTTTGGGGCATCTGGGCCCAGGTTTTCTGCTCATTGTCTCCAGGGGATGCTGACATAGCACATACTTTGCATGCACGGAGCACTAACTTGTCAACCAGGGGAAGGTTCCAACCAGAAGGGGCAGGGTCTTGTCCTCCAAGGCCTCTCGGAAACAGCAGGTGGAGAGTGCTAGGTGCTGAGTAGGGTACTAGGGGACTGATGCTTTCAGGTCATCTGAAGGTCACAGAGGATGACTTGTTGCCCAGGGTTGCATGCTGAGTGAGCAGAGGTGGGACTGGACCCTAAATCCGGGATGCCCCCTCATACCTTCCCGAAGGCTCTCTTGCCCCCTGGTCCCCCTCCCTGAGTGATCATCGCGTTAATCATTCCATCTGGTCACTCCACTCTTCACAGTAAGGTGCTGCCACATCTGCCCATTGCCCAAGATCAAGTCTGTCTCACAGGCTTTCTGTGGCCTGCACTTTCCAACTTTTCCTCAGAGACTCCCTTCCCTTTCCCAGTGCCTCAGCTCTTTTCTAAAATACTCAGAGACATTATTTCACTTCACCACGTTCTCTTGCATTTTCCTCCGCCACAATGTGACTGAAGCGATGGCAATGTCACGGTTATGGTCCCAGATCAACTCATGACATTGCTCTGCCTGTGCTGGGAAGCTGTGAGGAAGGCGCTGTGGAATGAGGGTTTTGGTGGAGGAGGCTAACAGGGGACCATGTTACGCTGCACTGGAGGGAAGGGCACTGTCTTGGTGCTCAGCCTTCATCACAAGGTGCTGTGCATTTTGGGGAGAGGGTGTAATTAAGAGAAGGAGACATAAAGGAAAGGAGAAAGAATTGGAATTTGGCCGTACCTACCACTCAAGTGCATTCATACTTTCTGGACACCAAGGAGCTTCTATTCAAACCAATACCATTACCATACACTGAGGTCTCAAAGTTAAATGCCTACAGGGGCCAGATAATGAGGTAAGTGAGGGCAGTAAGCCTTGTGTCAGGCAATAAGGAGTGGTAGAGACTGCGGTAAAGTAGAGACAAAATGCTGTGTGTAAAGGGAACAGTAGTTGCTCAGCCTCAGCTGCTTCCTGACATGTGGGATTGCAGCCCAGGATTGCCAGAGCTTTATAGTTTTTAAAGAGAAGCTGGAAGTGTGTGAAAGTTTACAATTTAAAACTGTTGATTCAAAATATTAACAAACATTGTGTAGGGCAAGCAAAATACACTGGTGGACTCTGTCCAGTTCCTGAGCTGCCACTTTGCAACCTCTGCCCCTGTATGGAACTTTCCAGAGTCTGTGCACAGACGTCTGCAGGCAGGGGTGTATAGCTGTCATCAATAATCCAGATCACAAAAATTACGTAAAAACATCCACAGGGTAACAGGGTAGAGCCATAAACGATCTCAACATGCTACTCAGTCAAATTAGAAGGTGCTACAGTGATCGGATAGAAAAGAATGGAAAACAAAATAATGGAAGACAGAACTCCTTCTCAGGAGATGTGGCTTTGTTTGAAGTGAAGGTAGGATTGATTGGTGCTCCTGTCCAACTCTGGGAGCTGGACAGCTCCGGAGGTGGTCCTCCCAAATCCCCCTACAGTACAGGGAGGCTGGGCTTGCAGAGGGGGTGTCACCATGGCAAATAGGATGCCATGCCAGGTGTAGGCACACGCATAACTCAGCACCAGGCTTTTTTTCTCACTGGCCTCAGTCATGCTTTCCCCAGCTCTTAACCTGCATAAACTCAAGTCTTCACCTCTGGCAATGGTAACATCCCCTTCTCCGAGGAAGACCTTCCTTCACCCCTGACCGCCTGTAGAAGTCCTGGTGCGACTGTTCACAGTGACCGCTCTGCCTCCAGCTCTCTCTGCTGGACCCCTGCCTTTCGAATCCCTTTTCATCATCACATCTTCTTCTCTCAGTTACGAGACGAGTTATGATACCGGGAAGATACCTGCCAAGAATTTGTCTTCTGGGTCTCTTTCAGTTCCTCCCTTCTTTCTGGTTATCATTCAAATCTCACAAATTATTTTTTTCACAAAGTCTACTGGTCCTGAGACACCATTTCCTATTTCTACAGCCACCATCCTTATCCACATGCTGACCATTCCAAATTCCTATTGTGATTCATGGTCTCTGAAGAAGGTTTTTCTTGCCCTCAGTCTCTCCTCATGTGCCCCAAGCACCATTTCCATCACATCAGCCCCTTCCCTATTATTTATTATTATTAAATTAAAATACACAAACATGACCTTCACAGACTCTTTTTTTTTTTTTTTTTTCACTGCCTCTCTGTAGAGCCTATGCAGTTACCTACAGGCAACAGAAAGGGAATGGATTTTGGAATCATGCAGACCCACGTTTACATCCTGGCTTTGCCATTTACTCCCTGTATGATCTGAACAAATTATATAACCTTTCTTGGCTTCAGTTACCTCATCTTAGAATTGGGATAAATAATAGCTACCTGCACAGTTGCTGAGGCAATTATATAAGCTAATGTAGGCTTTCTCTTTGTAAGTATTCGAAAAAATGGTAGAAGTCATTAACATTACTCTCCACAGAGGTAGCATTAGAGGTGGAAAATAACAGGGTGTTTGCATCTGTCATCAAGATAACAGATATGTCAAAAGAATCAGAAGCAAGCTAAGTAAATTGTGGAACTTGTACAGTTCTATGTGTCCTGCTACAGTGCAAAAGATATTTTCAAAAAGCTTTCAAGAGAGAAAATGAAAACCTACTGTTATAAGGTTCCAGCAATTTTGTTCCCTGAATGTTTTAGGTACATCACCTATGTTCACCAATACATACGGATGTCACAGGCTTTGTGGACTGTGGTCACATTTCACCTTCATGGGGCCAGTAAGTGCAGCAGAATGGAGACATCTGAGTCATCTGAGGTCAAATAATCTGAGTGTGAATCCTGACTCCATCAAGGATCCAGCCGTGGACTGGGAGCAGGGTACCTGACCCTTCCAAGCTTCAGCCACTTACCTGTAAAACTAGGAGAACCATGCCATCTGGGTAGGGAGCGTTAGATTAGTGGCTCTTCCCAAAGGGCCTCACCTATTTTAACTGTCCATGTTACTTTATATAACATCCTCTCAGTTCACATCCTCTAAGAAATTGCCTTTTGCTCAAGTCCTTCTGATATTAATCATTGCTTTACTCTGTATCCTCTCAGCAAATGGAATCTTAAAATCTGTGACT
This sequence comes from Monodon monoceros, assembly GCF_005190385.1. Lineage (NCBI taxonomy): Eukaryota > Metazoa > Chordata > Mammalia > Artiodactyla > Monodontidae > Monodon > Monodon monoceros. The sequence continues at coordinate 5,304,362 of NW_021703786.1, read as the reverse complement.
CAGAGTCACCAGGAAGAGTCTTTTGAGTTAGATAGACTTGGTTCCAAATTTTGGTTGCAACATTAACTAGCTGTGTTACCTGGACAAGTCTCAGGAGTAATAACAGGCCTTCCTTTTAGGGCACCCTTGTCAGGATTCACTGAGATAATGCAGGCAAAGTGTTTAGGGCAGGACCCGGCAAGAGAAAAGCTTCAGCAGAGATTAGCTGCTTTTATTAAGGTGGAAAGTGCCAGAAGTGTTGACTAGTAGGATGGGATGTTGATCCTACCTTGACACAAATAAACTGTGTGCCCTGGATTCATTCACATCACCTCTTTGTTTCCATGCCCATAAAATGAAAGTCATACCAACTGCCTTGTATCCCCAGGAATCTCAAGAAGGTGAAATAATGTCATGGATGGGAAGATTTAAAAAAAATGAAAAGCATCAGTTTTGCACATCTGCTGGCAAAATGTTACTTGTTTTTAACTCAGTGTGTGTGTGTGTGTGTGTGTGTGTGTGTGCGTGTGTGTGTGTGTGTCTGGAAGCTCCTCGAAGGCAGGAAGGGATCCTGTGATTTCTTTTGCACTCATTCCATGGTTTCTAATTGAATTCTATTTTCTGTTCCAACCAAGGTCAGTGCTTTTCCTCACCCACGACTGCCATGTAAAACAGGCTAAAATAAAAGCACCTACCCCTTATGTGTGGGCAGTGTTTCTACCAAGGCAAAGATTCAGCTCCTTGGTCTGAGGGCCTGAGCTGCCCCAAGGAGGGGGGCGAGATTAAGCGTCTGTAGTAAATGTTCTCCAGGCAGGGAGGGAAAAATCACCTAACACTCTTGTGGCTTTTAGAAAAAAGAGTGAGAGAGAAGAAGGAGGAAAAAGAAAACCCTGAGCTTTAAACAAGTGGCTGGGCTGTTTGTCATCTGTAAAATGAGGCGATGGAAAAGCACGAAAGGGCAGTGGTCACCGAGTCTGCTTCAGGGATCCGCGCCTCAGACGTCTGCGCCAACGCTCCCAGGCCGTCCCCAGCTGCGATTTCTTTTTCTTTAACAAAAACAGAGAACTCTCACTGGGCTGAAGTTTCCCACCTGGCTCAGGAGTTTTCAGACCTGACCTAGGTGGTCTCTAAGTAAATATTTTCACAATCACTCACCTCCTCCTGAGGAAAAATATCTCTTTGCTCAGCTAGAGAAGAAAGCACCCAAACCAAACAACAGATTATTTGCACCATTGGAACCCTCACTCCAGGGACTCCAGGGAGGGCATGCGGTTTAAATCAGAGTGTCCAGCCTACTTGTCCGTCTTCTAGACAAATCTGGTTAACACGGACCTGGAGAGAAGGTTTGGATGCATGCCAGAGCCCTTCAGTGCCTGTGCAGATTGGCACAGGGACGCCTGCCACCACCCAATAGATCTAGAAATCCACCTGCAGGCCAAAAGGAAAGAAACAGTCTAACCTAAAGCGTGAACTCTACCGCATCCTTGCCTGTTTACGTGGAGACCGAACCCTTTGTGATTTCACCGTAGCTAGCAGATCTGATGGAACTCTTTCTTCTGTCGAGCTAATTTCAAGGGGCTTTTTTCCCTCCTGCATTCAGTCAGTTCAGGCTGAGTAGTTTTTTCAGAAAACATTTCAGGTGTACCCCATTTGTGCCAGGCACTGTGCTAGGTAGGCTGTAGGAATCTGAAGATGACCCAAACACAACCTCTGCTCTCCAGGAGCAAACGGCTCTTGTGATGAAGATAAAAACCCAGGTACACAATTATAAAAATATTAGTTTTCTAGGGTTCCTGGAGCAAATTATCACAAACTGGGTGACTTAAAAATACAGAAATTTATTCTCTCACAGTTCTGGAGGCCAGAAGGCTGAAATCCAGGTGTCAGTAAAGTTGGTTTCTTCTGGGAGCTTTGAGGGAGAATTGATTCCTTGTTTCTCTCCTCGCTTCTGGTAGCTGCTGGAAATCCATGGTGATCTCCGGCTTGTAGCTGTATAACTCCATTCTCTGTCTCCATCTTCACATGGCCACCTTGGAGTGTCTCTGTGTCAAACCCCTCTCCTTTTATTTTTTTTTCATAAATTTATTTTATTTTTGGCTGCGTTGGGTCTTCGTTACTGCGCGTGGGCTTTCTCTAGTTGCGGTGAGCAGAGGCTACTCTTTGTTGCGGTGCGCGGGCTTCTCGTTGCAGTGGCTTCTCTTGTTGAAGAGCACTTGCTCTAGGCCCGCGGACTTCAGTAGTTGTGGCTCGTGCGCTCTAGAGTGCAGGCTCAGTAGTTGTGGCACATGGGCTTAATTGCTCCGTGGCATGTGGGATCTTCCCGGACCAGGACTCGAACCCGTGTCGCCTGCATTGGCAGGCGGATTCTTAACCACTGCGCCACCAGGGAAGCCCCCCTCCCCTTTCTAAATCCATATTAAATCCAGAATGACTTCATCCCAAGATCCTTAATTATACCTGCAAAGACCCTATGTCCAAGTAAAGTCATGTTTATAGATTCTGAGAGTTAGGGCTTAGACATGTCTTTTGGGGGATGCAATTTAATTCACTGCAAAGACCAAATGTGATAAGAGCTATGAAAATAGAGGCGAGCACAGGGCACCACTGCAGTAGAAAGGAGGGTGGTCTAATACAGCTGGGTGGAGTCTAGGGAAGTTTCTAGAGAAGGTGATTCCTAAGGGAAGCTTCAAATGGCAAGTTGAAATCTGCCTCCTGGAAAAGCTGCATGTGTGAAGGCTTGGAGGTTTGATAAAGTGTCCATTTTTGGCATTTGAACATTGATGGGCTCTCTGGATCCCCTCCCTGCTAGCCCCTCCACTATACCCTTACCTGTGTGGCCCAACAAGAAAGATCAGCATGCAGAGGTGCGCTGGCTGGAATTTCAAAGAGTGCAGCTTTAGCCCACAGTGCAAGTGCAGAGAGCTCCTAACCTTAACCCCACATCACAACCACAAAAGAGCCCAAAGCCACCCCCATCTCACCCTCCTTGTGTGTCCCTTTCTCTTCCTGAAAATCCCAAGTTTTGTTGTACTAAGTACATATTCATTCATATACATGAGTGAGTGTCATGTGTCTCAATCTTTAAATGTATTCCAGGCTGGGTGATCAGAGCCTGCCTCTGGGCAGACTGATCAAACAGAAGAAATGGTGGGACTGGGGAATCCCTTAGGAGTTCACGTGAATGGGATGTGTGGAGTGTGGGTAGAGTAGAGAGGAAGAAACATCACGCTGGAGAGGTAGACAGGAGACATCAGAGAAAGTCTGGAAAAGCGGATGGGCTATAGCAAAACACACACCAGGTAGGGCATGTCAAACAGCTCTCACCACCTGTGAAAACCAGGAAGAAGGTGTTGTTTGGAGACCATCCTGGTTCTCGAGGAGTTAAGACTTCAGCATCAGGAAATATAAGCAAGGATGAATGGGTAAGTAGAAAACCTGAAGGATGGGGAGCTTTCCTGAAGTGGGGCTGGCTGCCTCTACAGCCAGAATTTTATGGGGTCTGAATTTCCTTCTGGAAACCTGTCTACAGGTGGGCTAACCCTTCAGGTGTAAGGTACATATGAATGAAGTTCTTACGCAGCGTCCGTTGAGCCCATTACTGGCTTGTGAGGTTACGTGCTTCCAAAAGCACCTTTTTTTTGGCCAGTCTTCATGGAGTGAACTTGGCCAGTAGCTAACATTGACGTAAGCTTTGGGGGGCAACCCGGAAATGATATTTCCAACTCGTCATTTCCATCCAGTCAATGGAATTCTCAGAGCTGCATTTGTGTGGCTTCTTCTTTGACTCCCATGAAACTGCCTAGACCATTAAATAAGACTCAGCAACACCTGGTGATAGAGGATGAGAGCGTGTGACTCCGCGTTGGTAGGGCTTCTTTGGTAAGGATAGCAGAGCTTCTATCGTGCGGAACAGTTATGGATGTGTGGGCATTAACTACCTCCACACTGCGTGCTCTGCCTGAGTGGAGGTCACAGCACGCGGGTGGGGATTTTGTGTGGAAATACAAACTGCACTGGGACTGTTTACTCAAAGAAAGCTTTTCCCCCACCACACCCTGATAAATGTTCTCCTAATGGTTCTTTATCTGAAATAGCCCACCAAGAACATTATATGGCTGATCCAGAAGGCCACATCCCAGGCATTCTTGTTGCCATTCCAAACTTATTATTTATGTGTGGCTTTGGATGGTCTTCAGAAGATTCACTGAAGCATTCACACCAATTCAGTCCAAAACTTCAACCTTTAGCTGGACCATTCTTTATGTGACAGCCCTGGCATTGTGAATCATTTTAGAGTCAAAATGTCAGGCACATGATCTCCCAAAGAAAAAAATAGAAGGAAAGTAGCCAGCAGTCCCCGACCCTCAGCTACTTCTCCTTAAAGTATTCCATGTTAAAGGCTTGGAAAACAACCATATGACTGTCAGCAAACTGCAGGAATTGTACTGGCAAGATTGGCTTGTGGTGGCTCTGTCTACAGATTGTGTTTCTTGTCTGCCTGCCAAGACCCACTGTCCCTGATAAATGTAGCGCTCAGAGATGGCCAGTAAGAGAGGTGCATTGTACCATACAAACCAGCTGTCTGGAGATCAGCGAGGCCAGATCTAGACACCAAGCAAAGATGGTGGATTGAGAATCGGAGAATCTAGGGGGTCACTTCTGGAAAACCGGGGGCATTTCAGTGCATAATCATTACTTGAACTTTCTCAATAGGTGCGGTCAATAGTAGGGATTGTGGGGATACAAATAAATATATGACGTGAACTCGCCCTCCGTAAACTTTCAGTCTGTGTGTGTAGCTAATGGACATTCTGTGTGAAAATATAAAGTGACAACATAACATAATAAATGAAGCAGATTAAGGGTTATATCTGTAATATATTAATGGTGAGAATAGGGGAAATGATAACTTCCAATTTGGAATAGCTAGAGAGTATACACATTTTTATTTATTTAATGTCTTACATAGCATTTACTAGTTCTGAGTGCCCTAAGGGATACTAACTCATTTAATCCTCCTCACAGTCCTATGATGTAGGTACTGCTAGCTTACTCATTTTTTTTTTAAGATAAAGAAACTGAAACAAAAATGTTAAGTAGCCTTCCCAAGGTCACACAGCTAATGAGTGACAGAGCTGGGATTTAAAACCTCGTGGGAGGAAAAAGAACTTAAGTTGGACTTTGAAAGTAGATAAGAATTTGAAAGGCAAGAAGGTAAGAAGGCCTTTCAGCTAGTGAAAGAGCAGGTCATTGGTGAGGGTGGGAATGACATGATGAAAGATTCATACTGCTCACTTTTGAATGGTTGATCTGATGGTAAAACACAGGGAACACTGGAAGGGGAGGCAGAGAAACAAGTTGAAAAGCGGTGTAATGATTTAGCCAACACCTGGCATAGGTCTCAGCTATGGAAACGGAAATGAATGGATAAATGCAAAAGAATCTATACATGAGGAACTGACACAAATTGATGACCGAGAGGATATGAGAGAAAAGGATGTAGAAAGTCAAAGACTTCTCTCGAGTTTTGACCTAAAAACTGGTGGTGCCCTTGACAGAATTAGGGAAGATAAGATAAAGCATGGGTTTTGAGATGATTGTAGGACTTCCAAATACATGCATCCCTCAAGCAATTGCATAAGTGGAACTTGACCTTAGCAATGTGGTCAGGCTTGGACTTATGGACTGAGGAACCATTAGTGCGGATATGAGTGATACAAGTACTCCAAAGGAAGAAGAATAGAGAGCAGAGGCTAGGGACTGAACTTTGTCCAAATACAGTTGCCAGAGGAAGTGAATTAACTAATAATGAAACAGAGAAAGGAGAAGAAAGAAGTAAGATAAAAAACTAGGATAGTGTACCACTGTGGGAATGGAGGGAAGATGCCATCAAGAAGAAGAAGATAGTTAGCAGTGTGTAATGCTGCAGTGAGGTAATGGAGGATGGGGAGTGAGACAAGAAAACAAAATCATGGTGACTTTTGGGCAGCCAGTATGAATGACATGGCCCTTTTCTTACTTCTCCAGGCTGAGTATTGCCTGTTCTGTCAACATTTCCTGATATAGAATGGTTTTAAACCTCTCATCCTCCCATCACTCTCCTCTGTCTGTAGGCAACACAGCATAATGAGAAGAAGATAGCATGGACTCAAATGGAAAGGCTCTGCTGATAAAAACAAATTTGGCAACCAATAGAGCAGGTCATAGTCAAGGGTAGAGCCCTGGGTTCTCATCATACAAAATTTCTTCCAGACTCTCACAGACTTTGAGTGCAATTTTTCAAACAGTTGTGGATCCACTCGGGAGATTTGTTGAATGACTGGTTGAAATTAATCACTACTATGTTTTGAGTGGTCTTTTAATTTATCAACATGGTAAATTTTAGCTCAAAGGTAAATGAAGTTACTGTGCCATGATTTGTTCTTAATGAGCAAATGTAGGTTCTTAATGATCCCTTTACTTTTTCAAAAATTTTTGAACCTACAATTTAACATTCTTTTCTAGAAATTTGCCAAGGATAAATTTTAAGTTCAAGGGACTAAATTTTAGTAAATTTGGATATCTTCTGGTCACTCGTCCTCTGAGAACGCTCCCATTCATTTTATCATCTCAGAGATAAACAATAAGATTGCTAAGAGGATATAGTGATATATATTTTCAGCATAAAATCTTTTCAGATAAAACTTTTCAAGGCCTAAAATCTTGAACTTGAATTCATAGGTACCTAATTGTTCTCTCTCAATCTTGACTTGCATTCTCTTCTTTATATTGTTTATTCTATTCTTTTGGATATTAAGATAACTCTTGCTAGAAAGTCTGAAACCCTAATACAAGTTGAAAGTTGAGTGCCCTTCCTTCTTTCTGTTATTCAGCAATGCAGTCCAGTTTGACAGCTGTTTATTAAATGCCTACTATGTGTTTTCCTACTGTGTGTGGGTACCATTACAGGCTTTGGTGACATGAGGATCTTATCTAAGATGTACTTCATTCTGACTGTCAGCTTTCCCAGCAGCCAGAAAATGAATGGCACTAATACTGTATCTGCTGATTCAAATCCATTTTCTGAATGGATTCTTTTGAGATCTTAAGGCAGAACCCCTCCCCCTGCCATGTATTCACATGGTTTCACATGCTACCTGTCCTCTTTTGTTCTCACTGGGATTATTTTCAACTGAACAGCCAGAATTTCAACTTTTGGCATTCCTTAAACTTAGAAATCCCCATTCACTTTAGAAGTCTTCTAGATATAGACTTGTTTCTATCTATTCTGTGAATTTCTTAAAGCCTTGGGTACGTGTTCAAAAATCCTCACTGTATCTATAACCTCCCTGACATGGTTCTCTCAATATTCCCATTAATTCAGTATCATTTTGAAGGCCAATATTAAGAATAAGGGCAATTCTCTCTTTTTTTTTTCCTTTACTTTCTAAAAGGTGAAATTGTTAATGAGGTAAATGATTGTGAGATAATCTAATTTTAATGGAATAAGACTTTTGGTAAATTTATGGAGAGACAAAATCCCTTATCATATTGGGATCACTTCTATATTTTTAAGTATAAATCTATATTTGGAAATAAGTTTTAAAATAATTTATATTAGGAAAATATCATCCTTAAATACTACCTAGCTAGGGAACCCACAGTATAATGCCACCAAAGTAGAACTTTGGATTCTCTTTTTATTTTTCACAATTGAAATGCTTTTCACTTTACTTCCCCTCTAGGATCTATAAATTTTTGTACAGTGTATGATTCCATTATATACAGGCCTAAATTCCTCTCCTTTTCCTGTCTGTGTTAGGCAACATGCCACTCAATTCCTCCAATATGGATTTAAAAAAATGTTTTACAACAAGTAAGCACTAGCTACAAGCCAACATCCAGCAAGAAAGGCTTGAAATAGGTATATTAGAAGCTTCTACAAGGACTCATCAAGCCTGTAGTAACTGAAAGGAAGCTCTGGAAAGGCAGTTGCCTCATGAGAAACTTCTTCAGAGGTGGCCAGGTTGATCTTGCTTAAGCATACAGCCATCTACGGTTTTAAGGGTTTTTATCTTAGAGAGTCACGTCCCCGAAGGGAATAAATTCAGCTACAAAGCTCCATGGTCTGTATTCAAGGGGAGGGCCATATCTTCTACCGGAAAATCCACTTTCTCCTCAACTCTTTAGGATTTTTATTTATATCCCCATGATTCCTACAATTTTAAATATTTCATTTTCACATCTCGCCTCTCTACTGGACTGTAGCCTCCTGGGGGGCAGACTGTGTCTGACTCATCTGTGCATTCCCACCTCCCACCACGTTGTTGATGTTTCTTGAATAAATGGTCTGTGTCCCTCTGTGGGCACAGTGTGGTGGGTCCCAGGGAAGGGTGTCTGGGTTTGTCAAGAGTGACTCTGCTCTTTCAGAGCAACAGAATTCTTATCTTTGGTGACTTAGGGCAAGAATTCCGGTCACCGGATCTGACATTTAAATATGTTTATTTGAATGGGGTTAATATTTTTCTTTTGCCTTGTCTCCAAAGGTTAACATATTGTTTATTCTAGCCATAGGCTTCATCATGCAAGTTGAGAAATATTTAGGAGATTGCATATGTCTTTCATATATCTTAGCATCTCAAGTTCAACTGCTGTTCTCTCTACTCTGTAGGACTGGCATATAAATGCCATTTGTCATTTCCTAAGAAATACTAGGAACCCCTGCCCTTGCTCTGTGTCTCCTTGCCATGCCAGACATGGCAATTTCCATACAATCCCATTTTGCAGTTTATTTGGACTTTTTTTCCACTCTCTGACAAAAGCCCTATTTCAACTCTGTTGATCAGCTCAGAATTGTCTGCCAAATACATTCTTCCCAGTCTCTGTGAAGTGTACCCAGATCCTAGCCAGGACCCTTTGTTCTGGTATCACAGGCCACAGTCCAGGAAACTAACATCTCTCCAACACCATCTTCAGCCATCACTCCCCTCCCTCACCCTCCTTTCTTTTCCAAAGACATGACCTTCAGCTGGAAGCAGAGATGAAAACATCACCTGTGTCCTGAGAGTCCCTGAAGGTCTCTGGGGACCCTTCATACCACTCATTCTTGTAGGAGCCAGTAGAAGGGGGTAGTGAAACATGGGGTTCAGGGGTCTTATCTGGCATATTGCCGTATGCCCTCCACTGTGGTCTCTTGACTGTCCATACACTGGTGCCTCTGAAGGGCACGGTCTAAACTCCGCCCTTCAGATCATCTCTCTGAGGGTTCTTCTACGTGATGGTTCCTGCAAATCTCTTTTATTGTTCTTTGAGCGTAGAATGGTGCTTTTTTTTTTTTATCAGAATTTACCTACCACAAGAATCTCTTTGTGGAGTTTCCCTTTTCTTCTCTTCATATAAGTTTTGACATCTATTTCCATTAACAACTTTAGCATATGTTTCTATCTGAGTGCTTTTCTCCTGAATTGTCTTTCTACTGCTTATTATGTTCATTGTCTAATAAACTAGAATATAACAAGGTGATCCTCAAACTTTCCCTTCATTTTGAGTAGTCACTGAAGCTTGAATAGAGAGCAAATAGAACTCAATGGGTAACTCAGAGGAAAGAGAAACACAAAATAGATTCTGAAGATCAGAGAGTTCTTCTAATCAATGTAAATCACTTCCCACCCTCTAGAATAAAAAGCATCTCTGGGTTGCAGGGAACAATTGTTTTCAAATCTTGCCAACTGAAACATATTAATGTTTTATTCATTCATCTGCTCTTAAAAATGATCTATGTATTTGAGAATCTTCATCCAGCTTCCAAGTAGCTGGCATTGAGATATTATAAGGCTAATAATAAGCTTCATGATGTTGTAGGAAGAACACCGGGTGAGGAATCTAGAGAACTGGGTTCTAATCCAAACTCTGCCCCTGTGTGGCTTGGGGCTATTCATTTGAATTCTGAATCTCATTTCCTGATCGATTAAACTGAGGCAGAAAGTAATCCCTGCTTTTCACTGGAGGTTTGTGAGGGTCAGATACACACATACACATCCATATACGTGTATAACACACACATATTTTATAAACTATATAATGCTGTGCAAATGATACATTTTAGGAAATTATCATTACATTTTAAAGCTAGCATGGCAACCTAGAGCCCTCATAAAAAGGACAAGCTAGAATGAACAATCCTGGACTCTGTGATTATTGAAGCAGAGCTGCCTATATAAGATTGAGCAGGTAACTCATCCTGTTTGAAAAGTTCCCCCTTATGTGAAATAGGGATGGTGATAATCCCTGGCCATCCTCCAAAAAGCTCTGCCGTCTGGCCTGAGGCTCCACCTCTTCTCCTAAAGAGTGGCTCCAGGAAGTTTCACTCTTCAGGAAGCAGTGCACCTGCCTCTCTTTTCAACTCACAACTTACCCTGAGACTTCATCCAGACAACACATCAGAAGGTGAAACAATAACACCAATATCTAAGCAAGACATCCCTGCATAAGAGTTGATTGAGATGGAGGTAGGAGGAATGTACATTTCCTGACACTTAGGTTATTTTATACTAGGGTATAAAATGTTATACTCTAGTATTTTGTAATAGGGTATCAAATAACTTGAAGTAGAACCTAATATCCTCTCAGCTTAGAGCTCTGAACACCCATACTATCATTCATTCATTCATTTATTTCCTACCTACGAGTCTTTATTGTACAGTTCAGCTAGGACTGCGGATTCAACCATGATCCACACTGACAAGGCTTTAGAATCAAGGGGAAAAGAACACTGATGGGTACAGACTCAGGTATGTGACATTGGGACACATAGAAATGCTATGGACCCCAGAGCCAAAATCTGTGAGCACAAAGGAGGGCATGCAGGTATGTGTACACACACACACACTCACACACAGAGGGATACACACCCCAAATTTCATCAGGACTGAGATCAAATATACTTTGCTATTTCATTTTTAAGGCTGTCATTTTCTGCAGACCAGAACAAAGGAAAACTCAGGAGGAGAACGAAGTGCAGAGAAAGTTTTATTGCTTTTGTTTGAAGTCGTCCATGGTGAAGTTGATTGTAATCTAAATGTGGTGTTGGTTACTTTGGGGGGTCATAGCACATATGCAAGCTAGGATGCCTAGCAATTACCTTTTGCTATGTAAAAATCGAGCCCATGTACTTGGAGAAAGGCTGCTTTGTTATTTTTTCACCTGAAAGAAATTAACCAGCCAATTCAAGGAGACACAGACGTAATGACAGTAACAAAAATGAGATCACATTTTCTTTATTTACTCCCCCAGCAGATGTCGTGGACAGTTTTGCTTTCCTGGGCATCTAGAAAGATAAGCCCAAATGACTCTCTTCTAATGATCTCTCGTATGGAAATATAATTTACTTTCCTTGTGCCTGGCCCTTGCACCAACATGGTGATTTTAAGAGAAACAATTCTGAACTAGCATCCTCATGACTTTTCCCAATGACCTACTGTACCGATGGTATATTGATGTGTTTGGATTTTTGGGAAGCCCATCAGAGATGGACCCTGCTTTATAAAATTGCTTTGTAAAGTTGAAAACTTAGGAGTAAAGAAAGCATTGGTAGATTGAGTCTTTTATGAAATGCACTAGAAAACTCATTAGAGTGGAGCCTTCACAGCTGACAGAGGTTCACCCGGAGAGCAAGTGGCTCCAGCGGCCGTGCCGGAAAGCCCTGCCCATCGCCAGGGCGCACCCTCACCCAGACCCAGATATGGAGCGGGGCAGTGTGGTCACCTACCCCGAGACCTCCAGAAAATCCTGAAGTCGCTTTAAGTTCAGGTCTCCTTATTTATCAAATGGGGTGAAAAAATGTTTCCTTACTGAGTTGAGAGGATTAAAGGACAGCTTTCTATTCACGGAGAAGAGCAAAACTGGACTAAGATGAGGGTTTTCATTGGCACCGAGGGAGCAGCCTCTGTGCACCATCCCTACAGTTGAGAAGATTTACACTGAAAAGAAACGGCAAACTACCTGTCCCTTACAAATAGCTCTGACCAGAGACAGTAAATGAAGCCATCCATCTCCTGCATCAAGAGGGATCCATGGTTATGCTTTTTAATCTGAGGATCCACATAATTGGATTCTTAAAGTTAGAATCCACATTTGTAGATTTGAGGATAATACTTTGCATCATTGGAGGAGTCTTCACGTGACCCAAGATTCACCAGAGCGTTTTCTTAATAGTGAGTTTCCCAACGAATTTGACTTCTCTTTGAATCACCTAACTGTGTAGAACCACCACCACAGTGAACTCTTGCTACACCCCTGTCCTAGAGGGACATACTATTGATCATATAATGAGGTGGTCCTGGAATCTTTGGTAATTAATGCCCTTGGAACCAGTCTAAGATTGGAGGCACTGTAACAGGTTCAGCTCTAAGGAGACATGAGTACATTTTGTAAAAAGAGATACACAGCTAGCTAGAGTCAGAAATTAAGATTTTTTCCAACTGAAGCAACTATGGTAGCTGCAGAGACCTCTGATTCAGTGGCCTTATGTGTTCTACGTGAACTTTTATTGGGACATTCCTTAGACCTCCAGGGCACTCTAAATGTAGTAATGGACTCTTTCAAAAGCTACTTCTAGAAATCTCCTGAAAAGATTACATTTATACATGTCAAGACTATACAGATGCTGTTTGTTTTAAGACATAGGGAACAAAGGAATAAGTAACATTATGGATGATGAAGTTGCGATCATCTTATGCTCCAGTTTCCTACACTGTCAAAATATTCGACTGCAAAATATTGTTACTCTTTATCTGGCTGAAATGTTTTTGACCGTTCCCTCCACAGACTCTGTGTTCTTTAGTGCCATGTACATTTAACCTTTATAAAACAGAGCTGGATTCATTTTTTAACCTCTCCTCTGTCTGTCTCAGATGCCACATTCAATTTGAGATAGATCCTTTTTCTCCTATGGCGAAAACGTATTTCTTTTAAATGGCTCACAGAATAAGAAAAAGAAAAGAAAATTGAGTTGGAAGTTCTGACAAACATCCAGATCAGCCAGCCTCACCCGATTCAATCCAAGGTTTGACAAGTTGCTCTACAGAAAAGCAGTCTTTTGGAGGCAAAACTGCTCGCCAGCACGCACGTCAGCTCTGGGAGAGGGCAACACACCAGCTGCCTGAACACTCAGGTTGCATCTCCAAGAGCAAAAAGGACGCTTCATTTTCAGCAAAGTGAACTTTCCCCCGGCTACTCAAAATGCATCTTGCTTGGCTGATTGAAATATCCTCCAACCCAGTAAGGCTGCACCACTTTTCACTGCTAACCTCTGCCTAGGGAGAAGTCAATAAGGAAACAAGATGCAAATAAATTAGCATTCATCGCTGCTGATCTACTATAAATATTTATAAGGGAAAGATGAAGCGAATTTGAGTGATACCGTGATCCCGGCCCCACATCAGCAGTTAAAAACAGTCATACTGGGGAGATTGCACTTTGCATTTTTTTTTCCATTTCACATCACCATAATCACCTAATAAATATTTAAATGCACGCATTTGCTGTAACTATAAAAGAACCGTGTAAACTTGTTGTCATCTAGACACATTAGTTGTGGTGGAGTCAATGAATTTCAACAGTCACTTAATACTGCAGCCACGAGCGAGCTACCTTAAAACTGCCAGCCACGGCCTGCCAGGAAGCTACTGTAACAGCTCTGCTCACTGACTCCAAGCAAGACGCGAGCTTCATTATGAATGCGAGCATTGCCGCTCTAATTAGGCCTGGGAGAAGTTTAACAACCATCCTACAGTCTTGCTGCTGACAAATATAAAAATAAAGCCTTGTTCGAATTAGCAATGTGAAGTGAGAAGGTCTAGAAGCACCAAGTGTCTGACCGGCCCTGGAATGGCTCTGACCTATAGTGAGGTTATTTTGGTTCATAAACTGCTAGTATGTTACCTGCAGGAGGTCGCCCCTGTAAAATGAATTATAGTCAGCTATATGTGATAATTAACCATGCATTAGCAAATATCTTGAAACAGGGAGGCTCTGTTTTCTCCGTATTTTGACTAATAAAAGCATGAATTTGTTCAACAAATGATCATTTAGGTTGTGGAATTCTAACCATATTGGAAGGACAGAGTGAGCAATGCAACATTGTGCTGGTCTCAGAGTTTCCTTACCCAAACAGGCAGCTTAATAGGCTGGCTCTACACTATGATGCCATTCAGGCTAAAAACCACAGTGCTGAGAAGACAAATACAATATACATTTAAAATAATATGAACCTTGTGCTCTTATTTACTTTAAAATCACCCTATATGTGACAATTAAAAAAAAAAAACAACACGGGTAAAGTTCTATTTCAGAGAACAACCTTATATTTCATTAAAAATAATTCTGAAACAGCTCCCATAACTTTACAACAATTAAAAAATACTGTAATTGTACATTTTTTAGAGTGGGTTTCTAAGAATTTTCTTTAGAAGGCTTCAAACATGCTCTGAAAATAAAAATTAAATTGCAATGTGGGAAAAAAATACTTTTTTCTGAATTAATTCACCATCCAAAAGAATACACAGGAATACAGCTGGTGGGTATCAGTGACTTGGAAAGAAGTGTTTTGGGTGCTGGATTAGCGGGGAGAGGTGGGGCCAGCCTCTGAGAGGTTAGTGAGAAGGGGTGTCATCTCTGATTGTCTGGCATTCAGTGAGAGCTGTCCAGGTGTTCTCACCGTTGCAGCAAGCTGTGATCAGAGGTTGCCGGCAATGGGACATGGCGATAATGCCTTAAAATTTACAGACTTTCCCCTTCCCCCTTCAGGACCCCGATTGCTTTTCTTATAAGAAGGAATATTCCTTCCTTCTTTTTTTTCTTCTAACCTCAAAGTTAAAATGCATATTTATACATAGTATATATAAACACATGTACACACACTTACACAGATCTAAAAATAATCCAGACAGACCACTAAGGCAGCTTCAGATTTTAACCCAAATATGTGACCAATAGTTCGGCTTTAAATAGTCTACCCAAATCCATCAATAGTTTGAGGTTATCCCTTCTAAGCAGTTTCAAGAGTTTATATGTTTATAGCCAAACTGTTTCCATATGATATTCATAGATGTTATGCTAAAAGGATTTTGTGGTCAGATATATATGAGAATCTCTGGATTAAGTAAAGTGACATAGGTTTCTTTACTACAGGACTTCTCAGAGCCTTTACTACCACCTTGGGAAATATTGGCCCAGTGTAAACATTAGATACACATAACAAGTTCTCATTGAAAGGGGTATCTAGCTTTATAAAAAATTTCCCAATGATGCAGAGAGATGAAAAGAGATGTTGATTCTGAAGATCTCCTTGAAGAACCCAGTGGGCTGAGGCACAGTCACCAGTAAATCTTCCAGGACAGAACTTGCTACATTCAACGAGAGAACAACTAATTCTAAGTGGGGCTGAGGGCTTTCTTAGTTTGGCTGAGGGGCTGTCCTCTTGATAATCAAAACATCCTTCAGTTGCAAGCCATTCACCCAGTCCAGGTTCTCAGGGAAAATCACAAGACAAACACATTTTGTCATCAGAGTAAAGAATCCCTTTTTTTCTTTCCACATGACATCAAAGCATTTCTACTCTTAACCATCAAGCACCTACCAGGAAAGAACAGGTGGGTGGTGGCCGTCAGCTTCTGTGAGGGAGGTGAAAACACACCCCCACTCTACACAATATTTCTAGCTCAGACCGTCCTCATATCCTGACTTGAAGTGTGAGCATCACCTTTTTGGATGAGAACCCTTTCTTTTAACCTCCCAACATACTGGGTGGTTAGAACACAGATTGTAAACTCCTACAAAGGCAGAAACCAGCAAATTGAGTGAAGATCCTGGGAAGGGGAATGAAAGAACGGTGGCGTTAAAATAAACTCCAGACTTTGTTCTGTGAAGGTTTGGTGGTTGGTGTAGGAGCCTGAAAAAGGAAAACAAATGTGGATCCTCCAGGCACTGACAAACATCTCTGGAGGCGGGTGGCATAAGAATTATTTCCATTACTTCGTTCCTCAGTTCTTCCCCTCTCCATCTCTCCACAACCATGTTTGCTGAAAATTTTAAGAATTTAAGTTTGTGTACTTGAGTTAGATTGTACCTATAATTGATTGAATGTTCTCAGTGCTGGCTTCAGGCTTTTGTAAAGAGTTTGTGGGAGGCTGAGACTACGTGAGAAAATAATGCATTATGAAAAGCTGGTCCTGAGTTGTGTTGCCTTGTCTAACGGAAAAAGCTCAGGCTTAGTATCAAACAGAGAGACCTGGGTGCATATCCTGTTTCTGCCACATATCAGGGCAATATATTTAGCCTCCCTGACCTCAGTTTCCTCATCTATAAAATTGTGATAGCAAGATAATGCACACAAAGTGTCCAGCACACAGTAGGAGTTGAGTAAATAATGGCTATCCTCCACCCCTTGTCTCTTGCTGCCCAATATAGACACTCATTCTACAATCATACCGTTGTGCTATGAGCCAGTCTGGACCTAGATGAGGTGCCCCTATTAAGAGGTAGAAATATCTCAGCAAATATGCTTAAAGAACAGTTGCTCTTTCTGAGCATTTATAATGCATGTGCCAAGGCTTTGTGCAAAGCAATTTGGGAGGGGGGTGCATTTTTCCTGTTTAATCTTAACATCCTCCCTATGATTTGGAGATTCCATTTCTAGTCAACAAAAGTCAAAAATGCAAAAACAACAACAACAACAACAACAACAACAACCACCACCAAATCCCTGGTGATGAGAGTGGTTTCTTTCACCCCATTCTGCTGCCATCAGGACTGATCTTAAAGCCCTGCATGGTCTCTGCACTATTTCTTCATGGGAATGGTATCATTGAGGGAGCTAGGGAGCGAGTGTTAAGAGTGCCCCCTTTTGGTCTGTGAGAGCCTTAGGGCCCATCTGGGAGAATTAGGTGTGAAGTCTCCTTAGGCTCTTTGCAAACCCATTCAGGGTTATTTGTGTCTTGTACTGTTGCGTCCCCTGGTCGGTCCGTATGTGGCTTTTACATTCCTTAATAAAGTAATAGACATGAAAGAATCCTGTGGCTGACGCCAGCAGCCACAGAGAACACCAAGTCTAAAGTCAGCTAAAGGTAAACATATGGAGCCATCCAAGGAATGTAGCAATAAAAATTGGAACATATGATGGAGCCTCCCCTCCCCCCTCTATTTTTCTGGGATAATTGTGTCAAGCGGGGGAGAAAAGCAGCTCATTGCAGACAGCAAGCCTTCATTGTGATCTGCGGTCCTCTGGCAGGGGGAGCCAATCAAAGAATCTTTCAAGAAATAGTTAGCTTTCTTTTTTTTTCCTGACTGAGTGTTCAGCTACCAAAAATCTCTCAAATGAAATCCAAAGACAATTATTTATTTTCCAGACTTAATTTAATAGCAAAAACACCCCTGGAGAACTGAATGTGGTATTTGACTTTTATTTGGGCCACTCTGGGCATCACCAGCAGCTTTATTCTCCAAAGTGTGACTTTGCAGTGAGCTCCACGGCCCACAGAGCTGTCCAGGGCTGCTGGCTGGGAGCCCCGTTCCCCTCACAACAGCGGCCTGGGGGCGGGCCAGAGACAGCACATAAATAACGCTTCTCAGTGCAGGTTTGACTCGGTATTTCTTCTCCATGGCTCGTGCTCTTCATTCTCATGGAGGGAAAACATGACCCCAGTCTGTCCCCAGACCACCTTCCCAGCCTTGTCTGACACCACAGTGGCCCCACCATGGGCCCGCTCTGCCCCTGTCATGTGGGATTAATTGATGCTTTCCCCTCTCAGCTCACTTTTCCTCCTGCCCTGCATTACCTCTGCCTGAAGTATCCCCATCTCCTTCCATAGCATTAGGTTTTAAAACATGTGCAATGAAGTCCAAGAGATGGATTTAAATCCCGACTTTGTTACTTTTTGTCTATATGTTCTAGAGAAAGTGAGCTGGCTTCTTGGTGCCTTTCCGTGTGTTTCTTTATCTGTAAAATGGAAACTATTTAGCACCAACTTTCTTTACAGGGCTATGTCACCATGAAATGAGCACATGATTTAGCCAGTATGTGGCACACGATAAGCGCTTCGTAACTTTTAGTTTTCCTTATAGTAATTAATCCCACAAGGAAATCCTACTCAGCCTTCAAGAGACACATCGGCCTCATTTCCTCTGTGGGATCTCCAGGGAGTCTCCCCCTCCCTTTCCAGCCTCCTTTTCATTCAATTGTTCATTGAAGACTCTTAGAGTCTTCATTCCTTTATTATGCTGTTTATTAATCTGACTTGAAATCATTTCATGCAGTTAATAGCCACTTATTAGGCACATTCAATGTGCAAAGCACTTTGCTGGAGACACAAGGATGTACCAGGCATAAGAGCTCCTTCCAAGGAGCCAAAGATACAAGGGAAGCCATGGCTAAGCTTGACAGTAGTACAAGGTTGAAAGTGTTAAATGCTATGAGACAGATGCAAAAAATGATGTCATTGGGTAGAGAGGGGTCTAGAGGAAGGAGAGGTTAATGCAAGTTGAGGTGAACAGGAAATTCTTTATGGAAAAGATGGTGCTTGCAGTGGATCCTTCAGGCTTTCAGTATTTAAAGATGGGAAGGGGGTGGGGAAGGGCTGAGGTAGGCAAGTGACTGGCTATCTGCATCTGTCATTCCAACTGGGATATCAGACCCCGGAAGCCAGAGAGCATTTCAGAAATGGAGTCATCACTAGGCATGTTAAGGGGTTGTGGCCTGGCTATGAAAGGGAATTGAGTGTAGCATGGAGTAAGGGCCTGAGAGACTGACAAACTGGGGAGAAAAGGGATGGCCCCTTGAGGCTGGGCCTGGTCAGGGCAAACCATTAATCTCAAGGGAGGGCTTGGTACTCCAGAACATTCCAGGTGACATTCTAATCCATGTAGTCCAACCCAAGAGGGAGGATGAGTGCATATTCTTGAGTGGCTAGTGCAGCAGAAGTGAAGTTTTCCTGAGCCTCTGGAACAATAAAAGGTGGGTTTTGCCCTGGGGCAGGAACTAGCAGAGGTCCTGAACTGGAGGGTTAGGGTGGGTTTAAAACTCCAGCCCCAGATTGCACCAGCCCTAGGGACTTCGGAAGGTAGGGGCTGAGTAATCCAGCTCCTTGGAGACAGGGATGCTTGGGCCTCTACCGGGCCCCAGTGCCAGGAGCGGTGCCTGTAGGGCACCATATTGAGTCTCTGAGCAGCGGCAACTTGAATGTGCATGTGGACTAGAGTGGTGCCTAACAGAGAGGTTTGAATTTTGGAGCCATCGGACCTGGATTGAGCTCATTAGCCCTGTGACTGAGCGGACCATCCAACACTCCCAGCCTCAGTGCTTTCATTTGTCAGATGTGTCAATTCATACACATTATATTAGGGTCAAAAGAGACAGTTATGGGGGCTTCCCTGGTGGCGCAGTGGTTGAGAGTCCGCCTGCCGATGCAGGGGACACGGGTTCGTGCCCCGGTCCGGGAAGATCCCACATGCCGCGGAGCAGCTGGGCCCGGGAGCCATGGCCGCTGGGCCTGCGTGTCCGGAGCCTGTGCTCCACAACGGGAGAGGCCACAACAGTGAGAAGCCCGTGTACCGCAAAAAAAAAAAAAAAAAAAAAAAAAAAAAGAGACAGTTATGGCAAGGGTCTAGAGTGTGGTTCATCAGACCAGCAGTATTGGCATCACCTAAGGGACCTGTTAGAAATGGTCTCAGGTCCCACTCCAGACCTACAGCCTCAGAAACTGAATTTTTATTTTACTGGTCTCCCAGGTGACTCCTATGTGCCTTAGAGTTTGTTAAACACTGGGCTAGGATAGTGTTTGGCTAAAGTAGGTGCTCAGAGTAGCATGGCTCTGTGGACCCCTGGCCTACTGGTCACCAGGTGTGACTAACTCAGCCAAGACTCAGGGCAGAAGAGATGATCTCAGAGGGGTTCTTACTGGTTCCAGGTTTGAGTGGGCCTGACCCTGCTGGGGACTGCTTCTCATATTTCTTGTAGAACTTGCCCAGTGCCCTGTGCAACACACACACACTCACATGTGAGGCACACTGGGCTTTCTTGAGTTTGTTAATCCATGAGCAGCTAGGGCTCTCTCTTTATGCCTAATTACTTCTACTTCTCGCCTCATTACTTTGGTTTCCATCCTAGCACACCTTGCCATTTCACACTTTCAAATTTGCTTTCCACTTAGTGTGTTGGTAGCTCTTCATCACAAGTGTCTTGATTCTCACTGGATAAAGGCCCACACCCCCTGCTATAGTGAAAATCCTCTGTGTTCTGTTGGGAAGCCTGGGAGGGGCTCTGCTCTAAACCAGAGAACACAGGTCACTGAGCGTCCCCCCTCCCTTTCTGCTCTGGCCCACGCAATGGTTTTGGCACATCACCTCATCACCCTCCCTTTCCCCAGTCATCCTCAAACCAAGCCATTAAAATCCACTTTGTGTAAGGTTAGCTCCAATCCTCCAGAGGTTCTCAAAGCAGAAGCTGTGCTGTACTCCCAGGCTTCACTGATACAGCCATCCTAGACCACACAGTGTAGGTAGAAAGACTTAAGCATGAGCTAGAGAATGCAGTTGGTGGATTTAATACTGGCTTAAATGCCTTGGACCACATATTTAGCCACTTACTGTGTGACCTTGAGTAAGCTACCTATCCTACCCAAGCCTCAGTTTCTCTGTGTATAAAGTGGGGAAATAATTATACAGGATTCAATGATATCATCCAAGTAAAACGCTAGTATAGTTCCTGGCACATTACGAGTGCTCAATAAAGTTTGCTATTAATATTAGGCTCACCTTATACAAAGAGGTTACTCTCTGCCCTCCTTTTCCCATTTAATAAGCAAACAGACAGCTCAGACTTGGAATGGAGTTCTGGTGAGCTCCACCCAAATGGAAGCCAAGTGGTGCCTCATAATCCCTGAAAAAACAACAGGTAACCTCCAAACTACACACCCAAAGGAGCCAAGACCAATGCTTTAGTGCCCATTAATCCCCGTCTGGCTTTCTATAGGAAATATGACCACTTTTTTTCAGTGACTGTAATTTGTGGATTAATTAGACTATTTGATTTTCTTTCTCTCTCTTTCTGATGGCCAGAGGACCTCATTAGCACCTCCATTAGCATTTGGTCAGGGAAGGAAGAAGCAGTGGCAAGTTCCAATAGCCTGAAGCAGGAGAAAAGAGTAGAGCATGAATTACGTTTTCTCTCTGGATCCTGAGTTTGAGATGTGGGCAGGGATGAACAATTTATCCATTCACACATCACATGTTTATTTAGTCCTTGTTGCGTGCACAGTATGCTTCTAGTCATTGTAGGGGGCAGAGGAAGAAAACTACTCCTGGGGTCAACTACAAACATACATAGAAAAACAGATCGACAATATGGAAGTAAATGGCAGTAACAAAGCAGATCTCATTCACGTTTGCTTCCTGAGCTTTAGTTTCCTCTTCTATAAGGTGAAAATATTGGACTATAGTAAAATTATAGACTTTCAAGCTTGGAAGGGACCATAGAAGTCTTCTATACCATATTATTTTCTGTCAGAAAATAATGGCATATCAGAAGTTGACAGATCTCCAGACAGGACACCCACTATCTCAGGAGATAGCTCTTAACTGCATTAACATTTTATTTTACTGAAAAATTTATCTCCCAATAACTTCCTCCTTCTCATATTATTTCTGAAAGCTGACCAATTCTCAGAAAGCCAAT
The DNA here is from genome assembly GCF_005190385.1 of Monodon monoceros. Classification (NCBI taxonomy): domain Eukaryota; kingdom Metazoa; phylum Chordata; class Mammalia; order Artiodactyla; family Monodontidae; genus Monodon; species Monodon monoceros. The sequence continues at coordinate 5,282,677 of NW_021703786.1, read as the reverse complement.
ACTCAGAATTCTTCTAGTGGTAGATTCCTTCTATGCCAGTTTTTAGAAAGCCAGCCTGTTAAATGGTCAAGCCTGATCTTCAGCTGGTAGGTCTCAGTAAGACTATGTCAGTTATTAAAGCACTCTCTATCAGTGATTGATAACAACGGCTCAACTTACCTCCTGCAGATTCCCCACTCCTACTCCAGTGTCCTGGCACCTTCCCAATCAACCTCTTCACCCTTCCCACGATTGAGAAAACAAAGGCTCAGTGCCTAGTACAACAAGAAGATCCTCAAGGCTCTGTGCCAACCCTATAACCAATATCCCTTCTGATTGGTCCTTGCTTATGCTGTACTGATTGCTAATATTTTCTTATCACTCCTGTGAATGGTCCCTTTACCCTCTGGACCAAATGGGCTAAACCTAAGTATCTTTCTATATGTATTTGAAGACAACTGCCCCATCTACTAACCCTGAATATTCCCATTCTCTCTCTCTCTCTCTCTTTTTTGGACACTCTCCCTCTGAATGTGTTCCATTTGGCCACTATACCTCTTTGGTGTGTTATTCCTGGTGGAGGTTGAATTGCACAGAATGGAACAGAAGTCCCCTTACCCTTGTAATGTATACTTTACCTCTAGCAATGTAGCCACAGATAATGTCACCCTTAAGAGGCTTATTAGATATAAAATTCTAAGAAACCAAATACAGTCAAAACACAAGGCATTACATAACGAATGTCCAGTTTGAGATTAAGCTATTGCGTACTCTTAGCTCATAGGATTGGAGATCATTAACAGCTAGGGTGCTAGTTCTCTGGAGGATGTTTAATCGAGAGTCTTGAGGAGGAGCAGAGAAAAATGATTATAGGTGGAGGAAACTACATGAGCAAGGGAGAGAAAGCAGGAACATCCCCAGAGTGACTTTGGGGAAAAGTGAGCCAAACACACTGGAATAAGATCTTCTTAAAGGAAGTAGGGAGAGATTGAAAAGGTGAAGGGGTGGAGTAGGGTGGGGGTCTAAACACTATTTTGCAAGTAATGTGGAGTCAGAGATTTTTAGCTGGGTAGGGATATGGTCAAAGTGCAGTTCTAAGAAAAATAATCACTAAGTGCTATGGCAAAGGAACTAGAGGGGCAGGGATATAGGTTAAAATGTCAGGAGAATGAGAAAGAAAGAAATAAACTCAAAAAGCATTAAAAACATGGAAAAGGAACCCCCCCCCCCGTACCCTGGCCTGCAGTGGGACATTTCTGTGCTCCTCTGTGGGACTCGTCCCTTGGGCCTGCTGTCAGAGGACCTTGGGGTGACCTCCTCGTGTCTGGGACACCAACATGGATCTCACCCTCAGTCTCTGGTAGAGAAAATGGGAAAACCACCCAGGACGGTGGGGCATGCCCTCAGGGGCCTGACTCAGGAGGTGAAACTGAGGCTCATAAATGTTAAGTTAACCACGATCCAGAACACACAGCTGCCATGTGGCTGACAGGGTCTTGGTGCTCCGACGGATGTCAAGCCTGAGGCTCTGAGGTGGGAGAGCTGAGTTCAAGACATTGGACCACCAGAGACCTCCTGGTCCCACATAATATCAATTGGCGAGAGCTCTCCCAGAGATCTCTGTCTCAACACTAAGACTCAGCTCTACCTAACGGCTAGCAAGCTCCAATGTTGGACGCTCCATGCCAAACAACTAGCAAGACAGGAACACAACCCCACCCATTAGCAGAGAGGCTGCCTAAAATCATACTAAGTTCACAGACACCCCAAAACACACCACCAGACGCAGCCCTGCCCACCAGGAAGATAAGATCCAGCCCCACACAACAGAACACAGGCACCAGTCCCCTCCACCAGGAATCCTACACAACCCACTGAGCCAGCCTCAGCCACTGGGGGCAGACACCAAAAACAAAACAATGGGACCTACAAACCTGCAGCCTGTGAAAAGGAGACCCGAAACACAGTAAGTTAAGCAAAATGAGAAGACAGAGAAATATGCAGCAGATGAAGGAGCAAGGCAAAAACCCTCCAGACAAAACAAATGAAGAGGAAATAGTTTACCTGGAAAAGAATTCAGAGTAATGATAGTAAAGATGATACAAAATCTTGGAAATAGAGTGGAGAAAATACAACAAATGTTTAACAAGGACCTAGAAGAACTAAGGAGAAAACAAACAATGATGATGAACACAATAAATGAAATTAAAAATTCTCTAGAAGGAATCAATAGCAGAATAACTGAGGCAGAAGAATGGATAAGTGACCTGGAAGATAAAATAGTGGAGGTAACTACCACAGAGCAGAATAAAGAAAAAAGAATGAAAAGAATTGAAGACAGTCTCAGAGACCTTTGGGACAACATTAAACACACCAACATTTGAATTATACGGGTCCCAGAAGAAGAAGAGGAAAAGAAAGGGACTGAGAGAATATATGAAGAAATTATAGTTGAAAACTTCTCTAACATGGGAAAGGAAATAGTCACTCAAGTCCAGGAAGAGCAGAGAGTCCCACACAGGATAAATCCAAGGAGAAACACGCCAAAACACATATTAATGAAACTATCAAAAATTAAATACAAAGAAAAATATTAAAAGCAGCAAGGGAAAAGCAACCAATAACATACAAGGGAATCCCCATAGGTTAACAGCTGATCTTTCAGCAGAAACTCTGCAAGGCAGAAGGGAGTGGCAGGACTTATTTAAAGTGATGAAAGGGAAAAACCTACAACCAAGACTACTCTACCCAGCAAGGTAGATTTGACAGAGAAATTAAAACCTTTACAGACAAGCAAAAGTTAAGAGAATTCAGCACCACCAAATCAGCTTTACAACAAATCCTAAAGGAACTTCTCTAGGCAAGAAACACAAGAGAAGGAAAAGACCTACAAAAACAAGTCCAAAACAATTAAGAAAATGGTAATAGGAACATACATATTGATAATTACCTTAAATGTAAATGGATTAAATGCTCCAATCAAAAGACATAGACTGGCTGAATGGATAAAAAAACAAGACCCATATATATGCTGTGGACAAGAGACCCACTTCAGACCTAGGGACACATACAAACTGAAACTGAGGGGATGGAAAAAGTTATTCCATGCAAATGGAAATCAAAAGAAAGCTGGAGTAGCAATTCTCATATCAGACAAAATAGACTTCAAAGTAAAGACTATTACAAGAGACAAAGAAGGACACTACATAATGATCAAGGGATCAATCCAAGAAGAAGACATAACAATTATAAATATTTATGCACCCAACATAGGAGCACCCCAATACATAAGGCAAATGCTAACAGCCATAAAAGGGGAAATCGACAATAACACAATCATGGTAGGGAACTTTAACACCCCACTTTCACCAATGGACAGATCAACCAAAATGGAAACAAATAAGGATACACAAGCTTTAAATGATACATTAAACAAGATGGACTAAATTGATCTTTATAGGACATTCCATCCAAAAACAACAGAATACACTTTCTTCCCAAGTGCTACTGGAACATTCTCCAGGATAGATCATATCTTGGGTCACAAATGAAACCTTGGTAAATTTAAGAAAATTGAAATCGTATCAAGTATCTTTTCTGACCACAATGCTATGAGACTAGATATCAGTTACAAGAAAAAAACTGTAAAAAATACAAACACATGAAGGCTAAAATATATGCTACTAAATAAGCAGGAAATCAATGAAGAAATCAAACAGGAAATGAAAAAATACCTAGAAACAAATGACGATTGAAACACGATGACCCTAAACCTATGGGACGCAGCAAAAGCAGTTCTAAAAGGGAAGTTTATAGCAATAAAATCCTACCTCAAGAAACAAGAAAAATGTCAAATAAGCAATCTATCCCTACACTTAAAACTAGAGAAAGAAGAATAAAGTCAGTAGAAGGGAAGAAATCATAAAAATCAGAGCAGAAATAAATGATATAGAAACAAAGAAAACAATAGAAAAGATCAATAAAACTAAAAGCTTGTTCTTTGAGAAGATAAACAATATTGATAAACCATTAGCCAGACTCATCAAGAAAGAAAGGGAGAAGATTCAAATCAACAGAATTAGAAATGAAAAAGGAGAAGTAACAACTGACATGGCAGAAATACAAAGAATCTTGAGAGATTACTACAAGCAACTCTATGCCAGTAAAATGGACAACTTGGAAGAAATGGACGAATTCTCAGAAAAGCACAACCTTCTGAGATTGAACCAGGAAAGAAATAGAAAATATAAACGGACCAATCACAAGCACTGAAATTGAGACTGTGATTAAAAATCTTCCAACAGGGGGGGACCTTGAAGATGGCGGAAGAGTAAGACGCGGAGATCGCCTTCCTCCCCACGGATACACCAGAAATACATCTACACGTGGAACAACTCCTACAGAACACCTACTGAAGGCTGGCAGAAGACCTCAGACCTCCCAAAAGGCAAGAAACTCCCCACGTACCTGGGTAGGGCAAAATAAAAAACAGAGACAAAAGAATAAGGACGGAACCTGCACCAGTGGGAGGGAGCTGTGAAGGAGGAAAAGTTTCCACACACTAGGAAGCCCCTCCGCGGGCGGAGACTGCGGGAGGCGGAGGGGGGAGCTTCGGGACCGCGGAGTAGTGCACAGCGACGGGTGCGGAGGGCAAGGCGGGGAGATTCCCGCACAGAGGATCGGTGCCGACCGGCACTCACCAGCCCGAGAGGCTTGTCTGCTCACCCGCCGGGGCGGGTGGGGCTGCGAGCTGAGGCTCGGGTTTCGGTTTTGGACTGAGCGCAGGGAGAGGACTGGGGTTGGCGGCTTGAACATAGCCTGAAGGGGTTAGTGCACCACGACTAGCCGGGAGGTTAGTTCGGGGAAAAGCCTGTACCTGCCGAAGAGGCAAGAGACTTTTTCTTCCCTCTTTGTTTCCTGGTGCGCGAGGAGAGGGGTTTAAGAGCGCTGCTTAAAGGAACTCCAGAGACGGGCGCGAGCCGCGGCTAAAAGCGCGAACCCCAGAGACGGGCGCGAGCCGCGGCTAAAAGCGCGGACTCCAGAGACGGGCGCGAGCCGCGGCTAAAAGCGCGGACCCCAGAGACGGGCGGGAGACGCTAAGGCTGCTGCTGCCGCCACCAAGGGGCCTGTGTGCGAGCACAGGTCACTCTCCACACCCCTTTTCCGCGGAGCCTGTGCAGCCCGCCACTGCCAGGTTCCCGGGAGCCAGGGACAACTTCCCCGGGAGAACGCACGGCGGGCCTCAGGCTGGAGCAACGTCACGCCGGCCTCTGCCGCAACGTCACGCCGCCTCTGACGCCGCAGGCCCGCCCCGCACGCAGTGCCCCTCCTTCCCCCCACCCACCCCCGGCCTGAGTGAGCCAGAGCCCCCGAATCAGTGGCTCCTTTAACCCTGTCCTGTCTGAGCAAATAACAGACGCCCTCCAGCGACCTACACGCAGAGGCAGGGCCAAATCCAAAGCTGAGCTCCTGTGAGCTGTGAGAACAAAGAAGAGAAAGGGAAATCTCTCCCAGCAGCCTCAGAAGCAGCGGATTAAAGCTCCACAATCAACTTGATGTACCTGCATCTACAGAATACATGAATAGACAAGGAATGATCCCAAATTGAAGAGGTGGAATTTAGGAGCGAGATCTATGATTTTTTTTCCCTTTTCCTCTTTTTGTGAATGTGTACGTGTATGCTTCTGTGTGAGATCTTGTCTGTATACTCTTGCTTCCACCAAATGGTCCTAGGGCTCTATCAGTCCATGGTTTAAAAAAAAAATTTTTTTTTCTCAATAATTAATTTTAATTGTAATAACTTTATTATACTTTACCTTCGTTCTTTCTTTCTTTCCTTCCTTCCTTCCCTCCTTTAGACAACGAATCACCCCAAATTGAGGAGGTGGTCTCTGAGAGCAAGATTTATGATTTTTCCCCCTTTACCTCTTTTTGTGAAGGTGTATGTGTATGCTTCTGTGTAAGATTTTCTCTGTATAGCTTTGCTTCCAACATTTGTCCTAAGGTTCTATCCGTCCCTTTTTTTTTTTCTAAATATTTTTTAATTCAATAACTATATTATACTTTATTTTATTTTTACTGTATCTTCTTTCTTTCTGTCTTTTTTCCTTCTTTCCCTCCTTCCTTCCTTCCTCCCTCCCTCCTTTCTTTCCTTCTTTGCTTCTTTCTTCCTTCCTTCCTTTCCTCCTTTCCTTCTTTCTTTCCTCATACTTCTACTAATTCTCTCTACTTTTTCTCCCTTTTATTCTGAGCCGTGTGGATGAAAGGCTCTTGGTGCTCCAGCCAGGAGTCAGGGCTCTGCCTCTGAGGTAGGAGAGCCAACTTCAGGACACTGGTCAACAAGAGACCTCCCAGCTCCACATAATATTAAACGGCGGAAATCTCCCAGTGACCTCCATCTTAACACAAGCACCCAGCTTCACTCAACGACCAGCAATCCACAGTGCTAGACAACCTATGCCAAACAACTAGCAAAACAGGAACACAACCCCACCCATTAGCAGAGAGGCTGCCTAAAATCATAATAAGGCCACAGACACCCAAAAACACACCACCAGACGTGAACCTGCCCACTAAAGAGACAAGATCCAGCCTCATCCACCACAACACAGGCACTGGTCCCCTCCACCAGGAAGCCTACACAACCCACTGAAACAACCTTAGCCACTGGAGACAGACATCAAAAACAACGGGAACTACGAACGTGCAGCCTGCAAAAAGGAGACCCCAAACACAGTAAGATAAGCAAAATGAGAAGACAGAAAAACACACAGCAGATGAAGGAGCAAGATAAAAATGCACCAGACCTAACAAATGAAGAGGAAATAGGCAGCCTACCTGAAAAAGAATTCAGGATAATGATAGTAAGGATGATCCGAAATCTTGGAAGTAGAATGGACAAAATGCAAGAAACAGTTAACAAGGACCTAGAAGAAATAAAGATGAAACAAGCAATGATGAACAACGCAATAAATGAAATTAAAAGTACTCTAGATGGGATCAATAACAGAATAACTGAGGCAGAAGAACGGATAAGTGACCTGGAAGATAAAATAGTGGAAATAACTACTGCAGAGCAGAATAAAGAAAAAAAAATGAAAAGAACTGAGGACAGTCTCAGAGACCTCTGGGACAACATTGAACGCACCAACATTCGAATTATAGGGGTTCCAGAAGAAGAAGAGAAAAAGAAAGGGACTGAGAAAATATTTGAAGAGATTATAGTTGAAAACTTCCCTAATATGGGAAAGGAAATAGTTAATCAAGTCCAGGAAGCACGGAGAGTCCCATACAGGATAAATATAAGGAGAAATACGCCAAGACACATATTAATCAAACTGTCAAAAATTAAATACAAAGAAAGCATATTAAAAGCAGCAAGGGAAAAACAACAAATAACACACAAGGGAATCCCCATAAGGTTAACAGCTGATCTCTCAGCAGAAACCCTACAAGCCAGAAGGGAGTGGCAGGACATACTGAAAGTGATGAAGGAGAGAAACCTGCAACCAAGACTACTCTACCCAGCAAGGATCTCATTCAGATTTGATGGAGAAATTAAAACCTTTACAGACAAGCAAAAGCTGAGAGAGTTCAGCACCACCAAACCAGCTTTACAACAAATGCTAAAGGAACTTCTCTAGACAAGGAACACAAGAGAAGGAAAAGACCTATAATAACGAACCCAAAACAATATAGAAAATGGGAATAGGAACATACATATCGATAATTACCTTAAATGTAAATGGACTAAATGCTCCCACCAAAAGACACAGATTGGCTGAATGGATACAAAAACAAGATCCTTATATATGCTGTCTACAAGAGACCCACTTCAGACCTAGAGACACATACAGACTGAAAATAAGGGGATGGAAAAAGTTATTCCATGCAAATGGAAACCAAAAGAAAGCTGGAGTAGCAATTCTCATATCAGACAAAATAGACTTTAAAATAAGGACTATTACAAGAGACAAAGAAGGACACTACATAATGATCAAGGGATCGATCCAAGAAGAAGATATAACAATTGTAAATATTTATGCACCCAACATAGGAGCACCTCAATACATAAGGCAAATACTAACAGCCATAAAAGGGGAGATCGACAGTAACACATTCATAGTAGGGGACTTTAACACCCCACTTTCACCCATGGACAGATCATCCAAAATGAAAATAAATAAGGAAACACAAGCTTTAAATGATACATTAAACAAGATGGACTTAATTGATATTTATAGGACACTCCATCCAAAAACAACAGAATACACATTTTTCTCAAGTGCTCATGGAACATTCTCCAGGATAGATCATATCTTGGGTCACAAATCAAGCCTTGGTAAATTTAAGAAAATTGAAATTGTATCAAGTATCTTTTCTGACCACAACGCCATGAGACTAGATATCAATTACAGGAAAAGATCTGTAAAAAATACAAACACATGGAGGCTAAACAATACACTACTTAATAATGAAGTGATCACTGAAGAAATCAAAGAGGAAATAAAAAAATACCTAGAAACAAATGACAATGGAGACACAACAACCCAAAACCTATGGGATGCAGCAAAAGCAGTTCTAAGGGGGAAGTTTATAGCAATACAAGCCCACCTTAAGAAGCAGGAAACATCTCGAATAAACAACCTAACCTTGCACCTCAAGCAATTAGAGAAAGAAGAACAAAAAACCCCCAAAGCTAGCAGAAGGAAAGAAATCATAAAAATCAGATCAGAAATAAATGAAAAAGAAATGAAGGAAACGATAGCAAAGATCAATAAAACTAAAAGCTGGTTCTTTGAGAAGATAAACAAAATAGATAAACCACTAGCCAGACTCATCAAGAAAAAAAGGGAGAAGGCTCAAATCAATAGAATTAGAAATGAAAAAGGAGAAGTAACAACTGACAGTGCAGAAATAAAAAAAATCATGAGAGATTACTACAAGCAACTCTATGCCAATAAAATGGACAATCTGGAAGAAATGGACAAATTCTTAGAAATGCACAACCTGCCAAGACTGAATCAGGAAGAAATAGAAAATATGAACAGACCAATCACAAGCACTGAAATTGAAACTGTGATTAAAAATCTTCCAACAAACAAAAGCCCAGGACCAGATGGCTTCACAGGTGAATTCTATCAAACGTTTAGAGAAGAGCTAACACCTATCCTTCTCAAACTCTTCCAAAATATAGCAGAGGGAGGAACACTCCCAAATTCCTTCTACGAGGCCACCATCACCTTGATACCAAAACCAGACAAGGATGTCACAAAGAAAGAAAACTACAGGCCAATATCACTGATGAACATAGATGCAAAAATCCTCAACAAAATACTAGCAAACAGAATCCAACAGCACATTAAAAGGATCATACACCATGATCAAGTGGGGTTTATTCCAGGAATGCAAGGATTCTTCAATATACGTAAATCAATCAACGTGATACACCATATTAATAAATTGAAGGAGAAAAACCATATGATCATCTCAATAGATGCAGAGAAAGCTTTCGACAAAATTCAACACCCATTTATGATAAAAACCCTGCATAAAGTAGGCATAGAGGGAACTTTCCTCAACATAATAAAGGCCGTATATGACAAGCCCACAGCAAACATCATCCTCAATGGTGAAAAACTGAAAGCATTTCCACTAAGATCAGGAACAAGACAAGGTTGCCCACTCTCACCACTCTTATTCAACATAGTTTTGGAAGTTTTAGCCACAGCAATCAGAGAAGAAAAGGAAATAAAAGGAATCCAAATCGGAAAAGAAGAAGTAAAGCTGTCACTGTTTGCAGATGACATGATACTATACATAGAGAATCCTAAAGATGCTACCAGAAAACTACTAGAGCTAATCAATGAATTTGGTAAAGTAGCAGGATACAAAGTTAATGCACAGAAATCTCTTGCATTCCTATATACTAATGATGAAAAATCTGAAAGTGAAATCAAGAAAACACTCCCATTTACCATTGCAACAAAAAGAATAAAATATCTAGGAATAAACCTACCTAAGGAGACGAAAGACCTGTATGCAGAAAATTATAAGACACTGATGAAAGAAATTAAAGATGATACAAATAGATGGAGAGATATACCATGTTCTTGGATGGGAAGAATCAACATTGTGAAAATGACTCTACTACCCAAAGCAATCTACAGATTCAATGCAATCCCTATCAAACTACCACTGGCATTTTTCACAGAACTAGAACAAAAAATTTCGCAATTTGTATGGAAACACAAAAGACCCCGAATAGCCAAAGCAATCTTGAGAACGAAAAAAGGAGCTGGAGGAATCAGGCTCCCTGACTTCAGACTATACTACAAAGCTACAGTAATCAAGACAGTATGGTACTGGCACAAAAACAGAAAGATAGATCAATGGAACAGGATAGAAAGCCCAGAGATAAACCCACGCACATATGGACACCTTATCTTTGATAAAGGTGGCAGGAATGTACAGTGGAGAAAGGACAGCCTCTTCAATAAATGGTGCTGGGAAAACTGGACAGGTACATGTAAAAGTATGAGATTAGATCACTCTCTAACACCATACACAAAAATAAGCTCAAAATGGATTAAAGACCTAAATGTAAGGCCAGAAACTATAAAACTCTTAGAGGAAAACATAGGCAGAACACTCTATGACATAAATCACAGCAAGATCCTTTCTGACCCACCTCCTAGAGTAATGGAAATAAAAACAAAAATAAACAAATGGGACCTAATGAAACTTCAAAGCTTTTGCACAGCAAAGGAAACCATAATCAAGACCAAAAGACAACCCTCAGAATGGGAGAAAATATTTGCAAATGAAGCAAATGACAAAGGATTAATCTCCAAAATTTACAAGCAGCTCATGCAGCTCAATAACAAAAAAACAAACAACCCAATCCAAAAATGGGCAGAAGACCTAAATAGACATTTCTCCAAAGAAGATATACAGAATGCCAACAAACACATGAAAGAATGCTCAACATCATTAATCATTAGAGAAATGCAAATCAAAACTACAATGAGATATCATCTCACACCAGTCAGAATGGCCATCATCAAAAAATCTAGAAACAATAAATGCTGGAGAGGGTGTGGAGAAAAGGGAACACTCTTGCACTGCTGGTGGGAATGTGAATTGGTTCAGCCACTATGGAGAACAGTATGGAGGTTCCTTAAAAAACTACAAATAGAATTACCATATGACCCAGCAATCCCACTACTGGGCATATACCCTGAGAAAACCAAAATTCAAAAAGAGTCATGTACCAAAATGTTCATTGCAGCTCTATTTACAATAGCCCGGAGATGGAAACAACCTAAGCGCCCATCATCGGATGAATGGATAAAGAAGATGTGGCACATATATACAATGGAATATTACTCAGCCTTAAAAAGAAATGAAATTGAGCTATTTGTAATGAGATGGATAGACCTAGAGTCTGTCATACAGAGTGAAGTAAGTCAGAAAGAAAAAGACAAATACCGTATGCTAACACATATATATGGAATTTAAGGGGAAAAAAAATGTCATGAAGAACCTAGGGGTAAGACAGGAATAAAGACGCAGACCTACTGGAGAACGGACTTGAGGATATGGGGAGGGGGAAGGGTGAGCTTTGACAGGGCGAGAGAGAGTCATGGACATATACACACTAACAAACGTAGTAAGGTAGATAGCTAGGGGGAAGCAGCCGCAAGGCACAGGGATATTAGCTTGGTGCTTTGTGACAGCCTGGAGGGGTGGGATAGGGAGAGTGGGAGGGAGGGAGACGCAAGAGGGAAGACATATGGGAACATATGTATATGTATAACTGATTCACTTTGTTATAAAGCAGAAACTAACACACCATTGTAAAGCAATTATACCCCAATAAAGATGTTTAAAAAAAAAAAAAAATCTTCCAACAAACAAAAGCCCAGGACCAGATAGCTTCAAAGGTGAATTCTGTCAAACATTGAGAGAAGAGCTAACACCCATCCTTCTCAAACTCTTCCAAAATATAGCTGAGGGAGGAACACTCCCACATTCATTCTACAAGGCCACCATTGCCCTGATACCAAAACCAGACATAGATGTCACAAAAGAGGACAACTACAGACCAATATCACTGATGAACATAGATGCAAAAATCCTCAACAAAATACTAGCAAACAAAATCCAACAGCACATTAAAATGATCATACATCACGATCAAGTGGGGTTTATTCCAGGAATGCAAGGATACTTCAGCATATGCAAATCAATCAGTGTGATACACCATATTAACAAACTGAAGGATAAAAACCATAAGATAATCTCAATAGATGCAGAAAAACCTTTTGACAAAATTCAACACCGATATATGAAAAAAGTCTCTAGAAAGTAGGCATAGAGGGAACTTACCTCAACATAATAAATGTCACACATGACAAACCCACAGCCAACATCATTCTGAATCATGAAAAGCTGAAACCATTTCCTCTAAAATCAGGAACAAGACAAGGGTGCCCACTATTACTCAACATAGCTATGGAAGTTTTAGCTACAGCAATCAGAGAAGAAAAAGAAATAAAAGGAATCCAAATTGGAAAAGAAGAAGTAAAGCTGTCACTGCTTGCAGATGACATGATACTATACACAGAGAATCCTACAGATGTTACCAGAAAACTACTAGAGCTAATCAATGAATTTGGTAAGGTAGCAGCATACAAAATTAATGCACAGAAATCTCTTGCAATCCTATACACTAATGATGAAAAATCTGAAAGAGAAACACTCCCATTAACCCTTTCAACAAAAAGAATAAAATACCTAGGAATAAACCTACCTAAGGAGATAAAAGACCTGTATGCAGAAAACTATAAGACACTGATGAAAGAAATTAAAGATGATACAAACAGATGGAGAGATATACCATGTTCTTGGATTGAAAGAATCAATATTGTGAAAATGACTATAGTGCCCAAAGCAATCTACAGAGTCAATGCAATCCCTATCAAACTACCACTGGCATTTTCCACAGAACTAGAACAAAAAATTTCACAATTTGTGTGGAAACAGAAAAGACCCTGAATAGCCAAAGCAATCTTGAGAAAGAAAAACGGAGCTGGAGGAATCAGGCTCCCTGACTTCAGACTATACTACAAAGCTATAGTAACCAAGACAATATGGTACTAGCACAAAAACAGAAATATAGATCAGTGGAACAGGATAGAAAGCCCAGAGATAAACCCACACACATATGGTCACTTTATCTTTGATAAAGGAGGCAAGAATATACAGTGGAGAAAAAAGACCCTCTTCAATAAGTGGTGCTGGGAAAACTGGACAGCTACATGTAAAAGAATGAAATTAGAACACTTCCTAACACAATACACAAATATAAACTCAAAATGGATTAAAGACCTAAATGTAAGGCCAGACGCTCTAAAACTCTCAGAGGAAAACATAGGAAGAACACTCTGACATAAATCACAGCAAGATCCTTTTTGACCCACCTCCTAGAGAAATGGAAATAAAAACAAAAATAAACAAATGGAACCTAACCCAATCCAAAAATGGATAAAATGGGCTTAAGATCTAAATAGACATTTCTCTAAAGACGATATACAGATTACCAACAAACACATGAAAGGATGCTTAACATCACCAATCATTAGAGACCTGCAAATCAAAACTACAGTGAGGTATTACCTCACACTGGTCAGAATGGCCGTTATCAAAAAATCTACAAACAGTAAGTGCTGGAGAGGGTGTGGAGAAAAGGGAACCCTCTTGCACTGCTGGTGGGAATGTAAATTGATACAGCCACTATAGAGAACAGTATGCATATTCCTTAAAAAACTGAAAATAGAACTACCATAAGACCCAGCAATCCCACTGCTGGGCATATACCCAGAGAAAACCATAATTCAAAAAGAGTCATGTTCCAGTGTTCATTGCAGCACTATTTGCAATAGCCAGGACATGGAAGCAACCTGAGTGTCCATCGACAGATGAATGGATAAAGAAGATGTGGCACATATATACAATGGAATATTACTCAGCCATAAAAAGAAACGAAATTGATTTATTTGTAGTGAGGTGGATGGACCTAGAGTCTGTCATACAGAGTGAAATGAGTCAGAAAGAGAAAAACAAATACCATGTGCTAACACATATATATGGAATCTAAAAGAAAAAAGAAATGTTCTGAAGAATCTAGGGGCAGGACAAGAATAAAGACACAGACGTAGAGAATGGACTTGAGGACACAGGGAGGAGGAAGTGTAAGCTGGAATGAAGTGAGAGAGTAGCACTGACATATATACACTACCAAATGTAAAATAGATAGCTAGTGGGAAGCAGCCACATAGCACAGAGAGATCAGCTCAGTGCTTTGTGACCACCTAAAGGGGTGGGATAGGGAGGGTGGGAAGGAGACGCAAGAGGGAAGGGATATGGGGATATATGTATACATATAGCTGACTCACTTTGTTATACAGCAGAAACTAACACAACATTGTAAAGCAATTATACTCCAATAAAGATGTTAAAAAAAAACCTTAGAAAAGGAGTGGATGGATGGCTAAATGGATAATAGTAGATGGAGTAGGATGGGGTAAAAGGTTGCAGGAATAAAGAAAATACTATACTTTTGAACGTAGGGGACTAGAAGAATAAGTAGCATCTGGAGAGGGACAGAACATTCCAGAAAGGGAGCCTGGTATTGGCAAGTTAATACACAAACCTGAATTCAGTGTGATGGTGTAATCCTTTTTAGAAGTGTTAAGAAAACAATTGGAATTGTGCAACAAGTAGTACATTCTAGGAAGTTCTCTATTAGGGTAGACTACTCATTTTATAAGTTAGCTTTCTGATTTTCTTTTATTTTCATGCTAGTCCAAGTGTTACCTGACAGAGCTGGGGTAACTAGGGGAGACCATTTCGTGGGATAGGAGGGTCCTAAGGGTTGGATTTAGTTGGGAATGGCATATCCCAAGATTGCCAAAGGCCATTCTAATAGAAAGCATTGAAATAGGAATCAAGGTCCACACCAAGAAGAAAATGCCATGACTTAAGTTCAAAAGGGGATGAGAGGATGGGGAAATTTTGTTTGTGGAAGAACAGGATGGAGTGAGATGCAGAAATAGTTTGTCAAACAGTGTAAACCCAAGGCTGTGAATGGCAGGTTAATGCCAGGGAACTCCCTTTTCTGAAATGGTAGTGACAATGATGACAAGAGTAAGTGATTCAAATATAGTTGAGTAGGGCGATAGCGATGCAAAACCTGTGTTGAAAGAATGAATACATGCTGATGATGGAAGAATGCAGCATCATTTGAGAATTAGGCTAGGGACAGGAAACCCAGGTAGCTATTTGAGCTTAAATTAATGGATACAATATCGCTGCCAGCAGTAAAAACATAAGAAAGAAGGATTTGGCTAATACATATTGCACAGCCGTGTTGAGTGAAATAATGCGTGCTACCATTTACTGGGAGCTGATTAAGTGCCAAGTGAGATGATGATCATGTCTTTTCGTATGTTCTTTCTCATCGTGGCAACAATCCTGACAACTAAGATGAGGAAACCAAAGCTTAAAGCGATTAAAGGACTCCATCTAGAAGTGACAGGTCCAAGATGTAGTTCATGATTTTCTGTTACTCCAGGCTAAGTAAAAATTTCAACATTTGCTCCAATCTGTGTACAAAGGGTATGGGCTAAATTATTAAAGTATGGTTGAACTTAGAACATAAGTGATAACTCTGATATTGTACTGAATTCATACCAACAGCATTTAAACATGCTTTAAGTTTTTCTATCAAAAACAAAACAAAACATGTCGAACATGTCCTTTCCCTGCTTGTTACAGCCCTAGTCTGGATTCTTCTCTACCCAGTTTCACAGAATTGTAACCTTGCTGCCTCCATTCCACATTTTCTAGTGGCTGGTGTGATCCTCCGCACTGCTGCACCACAGAGCTTTCCGGAAGGTCACCAATGACTACCACGGCTCTCAACCCAAAACACCTTCACGCTTCTTGACCTCTGAGTGGCATTCAGAACTGTTGACAGCTCCCTTCCTTGAAATGCACTTTTCTTTTGGCTCAGGAACTTTACAAACTCTTGGTTTTCTCCTTACTTACTTGGCTGCTCCTTTGCTGTCTCATCTCTCTTTTTTCTGTGTCTTTAAAAGTCAAAGTTCCTCAAGGTCCAGTCCTAGGGTTCTCCTCACATCACTTGTTTACTCTTCCCCTAGGCAATTTTGCCCATGATTTCAATTACCATCTATGTGACCATCCCACATTTATATATCTAGTTTGGATCTCTGTTCTGAACTCCAGACCCATATGTCAAACTGTTTATTACATGTCTTACAAATCCCTGTACATCAACTTGTTCAAAACTGAAATCACCTTTTCCAATCTTTTGACTACCTCTTCCTCCTCTCCAAACCTCCATGGTCCTTATCTCAGGAAATGGCAAACTTTCCTCTAGTTGCCAAGGTATGAACCCTTTCTGTGAATCCCTTTCTGTATCAAATTAATCAAAAAGGTATCTTGATTTTATTTCCTAAATATCTCTCAAATCAACAGATTACAAGTTCCTTGAGGGAAGAGACAAACTCTCTTTTGCTCATAGCAGTAAACTTAGTACATCACATGGTGCCTAGCAGAGAATGAATGTTCAATAAATATTTGTGGATTAAATGAATAAGTGATTCAACCTATTTAGTTCTTACTATTTTTTCTACTGCTCTTCCAGTACAAGCTACTGTTATTTCTCAGCTGGGCTACCCAACTCAGAGGGTTGCTGGGAGGGTTAAATGTATGTTAATATATGTAAAACACTGGAACAGTGTCTGGCGCATTGTAAGTCCTCAACAAATGTTAGCTGTCATTAGCAGTAGCAATAGTAGTAGCAGCAGGAGTATGAATACTGATAAGGGACATAAGTAAGTATGTTGTCACTGATTCTAAGGTAGAAATGAACCTTCTTGATTTTATAACAGAGATATCCCCATGCAAGTCAGGCATTACAAGAAAGTATTCAAAAATTAAAGGACTGGGCTTTCCTGGTGGCGCAGTGGTTGAGAGTCCGCCTGCTGAGGCAGGGGACACGGGTTCGTGCCCCGGTCCGGGAGGATCCCACATGCCGTGGAGCGGCTGGGCCCGTGAGCCATGGCCGCTGAGCCTGCGCGTCCGGAGCCTGTGCTCTGCAATGGGAGAGGCCACAGTGGTGAGGGGCCCGCGTAGCGAAAAAAAAAATTAAAGGACTTTATGGGAAAACTGAAATCCTCATACATTGCTGGTGGGAATGTAAATTGGGGTGGTCACTTGGGAAAGCACTTTGGCAAATAGTTCCTTAAAGGGTTAAACATAGAGCTACCACATGATCCAGCAATTCCATCCCTAGGTATCTATGCAAGAGAAATGAAGACACGTGGCACCACAAAAACTTGTGCATGAATGTTCCTTGTAGCATTAGTCATAATAGCCAATAGTATAAACAATCCAAATGTCCATCAGTTGATAGATGGATTTAAAAAAATTCCGAAAAATGGTTTATCCATATAATGGATACCTTTACAATGAAATAGTATTTCAACAACAGAAAGTACTGAAACATGCAGGTGATATTTGAACTGAGTTTTGAGAGATTTCCATTCCTCATATGGGCCAGCCTAGTGCTTTCTGCACAAATTAGTTAACATATTTGGGAAACTGGACTTTCAATCTTGGTCTCAAAAATGTAACTGTGTGGCTCATAGGGAAGGTAGTAGAGAGCCAGACT
The DNA here is from genome assembly GCF_005190385.1 of Monodon monoceros. NCBI lineage: Eukaryota > Metazoa > Chordata > Mammalia > Artiodactyla > Monodontidae > Monodon > Monodon monoceros. Next base: position 5,264,937 of record NW_021703786.1, on the reverse strand, counting down.
GGGCACTTCTGACTCCAGCCTTGCTATCCAGGGGTCCAAGACTGTCCCATGACTTAGAGTGACCACCAGGACCCTCCTCACCAGAACTAAGAAATCTTAGAGTCCTGTGACTTCTAGCCCCAATGATAATTCAGATTTTCAAGAATTATCCTTTTCTCTCATATGCTGGAACATTTACTTCCTAGATACTGGATCTTTGAATTTTAATACAAGGTCCTTTCACTCTAAAGTGTACCAAACGAAAGGAAAAGTATATGTGACTTGGGGAGGGATAAGCTTTCAAATGTCTCATTATTTTTCTACTAAATTTTATTTTAAAATTATATGAGTCATAGCTTTTCAAACTCAATTGTCTCCCCAGTGGTTAAAACTGTTTTGTTTGGCATGCATCCTTCAATTCACACATATGAACTGTTAAAAATATATAATTTTGTTCATGAGAGTGCAGCTGACTTTTTCTCATGCTTTGCTTTGGAGAACTTGGCATGTCAGTACTTACAGACCTGCCACATTCACCTTAAGTTCTGCTTACTATCCCATTTTATGGATAACAGGCTCAAGTCCCTGTTCATCACTACAAGCAACACTCCAGCAGACATCCTTGTCTGTGGGTCTTCATACATACATGCTAGTGACTCTCCAATGTAATCACAGGAAGAGGAATTAATGAGTCAAAGAGCACAATGTTTTAAATTTTAATAGAGCTGTATTAGTGTCCTACAGCCACTGTAACAAATTGCTAGAAACTAGTGGTTTAAAACAACACAAACTTACTATATTAGAGGTCTGTTAAGTTTTAAGTCTGGCATGGGCCTCATAGGGGTAAAGTCAAGGTACTTACTGCTGGGACTGCATTCCTTTCTGGGGGCTGTAGGAGAGAGTCTGTTTCTTTGCCTTTTCCAGCTTCTAGAAGCTGTCCACACTCTTTGCCTCACGGCCTCCTTCTTCCATCTCTAAAGCCAGCAATGGCAAGTGGAGTCCTTCTCATGTTGCTCTGACCTTGCTTATGTCATTATTTCTCCTTCTCTGACTCTGATTCTTCTGCCTCCCTTTTCAGCTTTTAAGGACCCTTGAGATTACATTGGGTTCACCTGAATAATCCAGGATAATTTCCCTATATCAAGATAGCTGATTAGCCAGTATCCCAAGGCAAAAGAAATAAAAGCAAAAATAAACATATGGGAGCTAATCAAACTTAAAAGATTTTGCACAGCAAAAGAAATCATCAACAAAATGAAAAAAACAACCTAAGGAATGGAAGAAAATATTTGCAAACGATGTAACCAACAAGGGGTTAAAATCCAAAATATACAAACAGTTCATAAACTCAATGTCCAAAAAACAAACAACCCAATCAAAAAATGGGCAAAAGACCTAAATAGACATTTTTCCAAAGGAGACATACAGATGGCTAACAGGCATATGAAAAGATGCTCAACATCACTAATTATTAGAGAAATGCAAATCAAAACCACAACGAGGTGCCACCTCACACCAGTCAGAATGGCTATCGTCAAAAAGCCTACAAATAGTAAATGCTGGAGAGGGTGTGGAGAAAAAGGAACCCTCCTACATTGTTGGTGGGAATGTAAATTGGTGCAAACACTATGGAAAAAAACTAAAAATAAAGTTGCCATATGATCCAGCAATTCCACTTGTTTATATATCCAGAAAAAAAAAGAAAACTCTAATTCAGAAAGATGCATGCACCCCAATGTTCAAAGCAGCACTATTTATAATTGCCAAGATATAGAGGCAACCTAAATGTCTATCAACAGATGAATGAATATATATATATATATATACATATGTAAAATGGAATATTACTCAGCCCTAAAAATAATGAAATTTCCATTTGCAGCAACATGGGTGGACCTAGAGAATATTATGCTTAGTGAAATAAGTCAGACAAAAAAAAGACAAATACTATATGACATCACTTATATGTGGACTCTAAAAAATAATACAAATAAATCTATATACAAACAGAGTCACAGACATAGGAAAAAACACTTATGGTAACCAAAGGGGAGGGGGGAGGGACAAATTAGAATTATGGGATTAACAGATACAAACTACTATGCATAAAATGGAGCGAAAGGATTTATTGTATAGCACAGGGAATTATAACCACTGTCTTGTAAAAACCTATAATGGAATATAATTTGCCAAAAAATGAATCACTATACTGTACGCCTGAAACTAACACATATTGCAAATCAACTATACTTCAGTTAAAAAAAAGATCAGCTGATTAGCAATCTTATTACATCTGCAAACTTAATTCCTCCTTGCTGTGTAAGCTAACAGGCTCTGGGGATTAGGGTATGGACATCTTTGGGGAAGGGGTATTATTCTGCCAAAAACTATTCAAATGACTTTCCAATTGTGTGTTTTATTTTTTTTTTATTTTTTGAATTTTATTTTATGTTTTATACAGCATATTCTTATTAGTTATCCATTTTTTAATACATATTAGTGTATATATGTCAATCCCAATCTCAATTGTGTGCTTTAATTCCCCCACCCCTCACACAATGTACGACAGTACCAATTTCCTTATATCCTCACTAATACTTGGTCTTATTATGCTTTTAAATCCTTGCCAATTGGGTAGATGAAAAATAAACCATTGGTAGCTCATCGTAGTCACTCAGAAGTTCCTTCTGACTGAATAAATGACTCTTTTAAGTTGTGTTTCCTCTATTACTAGCCAAGTTGAGCATCTTTTCACATATGTGTTTGTGTGGTGAAAAGGGCACATCACTCAGTGTAAACAGGCACAGCTCTTTCTGAGGGCAAAGTGACGGTCTTTGACAGTAGCAAAGTTTAATTGCACATACGGTTTAGCTCAGTTCACTCCTTTCCAGGAAATTCATTCTACAGAAATACTGTATCCTACAGAAATAATACAGAAGTGCATACACACACACACACACATATATATTACACTCACCCCCCCACACACATATTTGTGCACGTGTGTATCCATCTGGCACGTTTGTAATAGTGAAGAAATGGAAACATTTCCTGGTCTTGGCTTCTGCCCATTTTTCCTTTGAAGTGTCATTTCCTTATTAATGTACAGGAATTTTAAATTTGGTTATTTTTTAAGTCATCATTCAAAATCAGAAACAAGAAATAAAGAGCTGTTTCTGCAGACCCACTTCTTATTATATTTTTCTCTATTCAACTAAGAGGTGGAGAACAATGCAGAAAACATAAATATGGAGGCAAAATAGACTTGCAGTTGGAGGTACAGGTCCCAGATTCAACTCTGTTGCTTGAGCAGCTGTGTAAGGTCCCTTTTCTCTAGCTCTCTATTTCTCATCCATACAATGAGATTTTTGCACTCTGTAGCCTCTAAGACCCTTCCTGTTCTGATCGCCAATTAGCCTGCAAATTCGGAAATAATTCATCATTTCTCTCTGGTTAACTGGATCCTGCTCTGCAAAGTGTCAATGAGATTCCCACCCTCATCTCTCCCAGGCATGTATCCATCTGACCTGCTCAAATGCCACTTTGTCACTACTCAGAGACTCTGTTTTTCCCTGTGGGTATGTGACTGTCTCTTCAACTTATGATAACAGTCATAACCATCGTCATTACTATTATTCTGGCAAACATTTATAGAGCCCAACACTCATTTTCCAGGCCCTCTGCACTGTCTCATTACAACAGTTCTATGAGGAGGCTAAAGTTAGTGTTCCCACTTTACAGATAAGGATGTTGAGATACTCTGTATAAGTTGTCCAGGGTCCCACAGGACATATCTGCACATGTCCTTGAAGCCCGTGTAGCCTGGCTCCTATACTTGATTTCTATATAATGTATGCCAAGCTAAATAGAGCCCTTCCGTGTTTTTATCTTGCTATCTTTTAACAAAATTAGCACCACCTCTTTGAAGAAACCTGGGGCTCCTTTTCATTGTGTATACAGTTTTGAGCTTAAATTTTCTCATTTTCTTTTGTTTTGAGGGTTTGGCATAGGTCTCATTTATGGTCTTGGCTTAGACTGAAGATTCGTTATGCAAAATGCCTAAAGATAAGATTAGGTCCACCTCACTCCCAACCAGGGAAATGCAAATGAATCATGGCATGTAATTGTCAACACAAAAGATTGGCAAAATGAAATGATGGATAAGATAATATCCAGTGGTGCTGAAGGTGTGGTGAAAAGGGCACATCACTCAGTGTAAACAGGCACAGCTCTTTCTGAGGGCAAAGTGACGGTCTTTGACAGTAGCAAAATTTAATTGCACATACGGTTTAGCTCAGTTCACTCCTTTCCAGGAAATTCATTCTACAGAAATACTATATCCTACAGAAATAATACAGAAGTGCATACACACACACACAGACACCTACATTTGTATATATTACACTTACACCCCTCCCCCCATATTTGTGCATGTGTGTATCCATCTGGTACGTTTGTAATAGTGAAGAAATGGAAACAATCTAAACTCTACTAATAGGTCAAAAATGAAATAAACTATGGTAATTATAGAATGAAACGCTATGAGATAATTTAAAAGAATTAGGTGTATCTATGCACACTGGCATAGAAGTGCAAGGACATATTCTTAAGTGAAGAAAGCTAGTTGCAAACCAAAATAATATACAGTTGATTCTATTTACAAGTTTGGAATAATTCAATGTCATCAAGTGCATTTATTTTATATATAATCCATGTCTGTGTATATTCCTGTATATTTTTAGAAATAAGTTCCCTGCAGGATATCCACCAGTTAATGGTGATTTTTCTGGAAAGGGAAAGGGATGGATATGGCTTAGGGTATGGGTTAAAAAGAGAAATTCACTTTTTTCTCTCTATACATTTGTCTTGCTTGGCTATTTTACAATCGTGTGTTACTCTAATAATTTAAAAAAAATTAAAGTGGGAGAAAAAAGAAAGAACCAGAGGCTGTAGAAAATTGACTTTCGTAGAAACCAGACTAGCTCCTCATATTAATGACTCATATAAACAGTAAATCAGATTAAAGTAGCAACCACAGCTAACCTTCTGTCTTCACCATTCTGGAGAGAGGCCATCTTTTAGGAAGTCAGTTCCCTCAGGAATGAGCTTACTGTGTTCTTTAGCCCATGAACAAACTCTAGAATTATACAATGCATAACTCTTCCTGGATTTGTAAAAGTAACTTCTTGCTGTAATAAAACACCCTAGGCTGCATTGTAATAGTGATTGCCCTAAATATATAATTTATGTAACACTATAACCATTTTTTGTCAATAAAACGCTGCAAGAATGGATTGAATCTATGAGGCAAAGACAGTTTCATCTATGGTTAGTTGCTTGAGGGTTTTGCCGTGCCCTTAAGTCAAAATATATAGCCCAGACACTATGCCCTTGATCCAGACCATAGACTCCCCTTCCGATTACCAGTTTAATACTCCCTAGTTCAGTGAGCTGGGCTGCTAGAGGAGCAGTCATTCTGCTCGTAATGATTTCAAGCTCTCTTCAGATTTAATGGAATAAACTGAATGAGTTATGCCACCAGGGCTTTGCCATCTTTTACGCTTAATGGGTTCTCTTTCCTCATGCCCAGAGCAGAGCCAAAGGTGTTTCTCTCTTGTTAAAGGTGGCAGATTCCTCATTTTCTTCTTGATCTATTTTTGTTTGCTGGTTTGTTTTATCTTTCCTCATGTATACATTTATATCAAGAGATTTGTTCCTAGTAATCCAGCTTTGTGACCACAATTATTTTTTGCTAGTGATGAGAAGTGTTTGTTTAAATATTTACTAGTATGACTTTTAGGTATGTCATACTGTGGCCTCAGCAAAAATAGGATCATATTTCAAAGAGAAAAATAGACTCACAGTTGCCCAGGGAGAGGCTGTGAGGCATGACTAAGGGGCATTTGAGCAGGTCTGATGGATCCAGGTTCTTTGTAGATCAGGGTCCATTTAACCAGACAGAAAACACTGGGAGATGGAGAACATGGGGTGAAAACAGGACTAAGAGCCAGGAGCACAGAAATGTGGGTTCCCTCCAAGTTAAAGGAAGGAAGAAAATGGATGCTCATTCAAGCTCAAAAGCCCAGTACCAGGCTGCCAAGGGGTAGGGGGTGTGAGCCCAGACAAATGAGACCAGGAGCTAACCCCAAACCCTGAGGAAGAAGGGAAGACTTACCCCCAGCAGCTCAGGGTGACCTGGGTCGGCACACAGGGGCCTGCAGGCTGTTCCCCTAGACTCTGGTGTGATGCTGCCGGGCTCTGTTTAGACTCCTCACCATGGTTCCCAACCAGGAACTGAGAACTCTGTGCTTTCTCTGCAAACACGGCCACCGCTATGGCAGGCCACTTGGTTACTGAGTGTGCAGGTGACATACCTTTTGCTTACAGGAGGTGAAGAATCTGATATTTTAGGCTGGCACTTCTTTCCCCTTTCCTTTCCTAGGGAAAGTATTAGGGCCAGTACTTTGTTGCCCTCAGGATGGTTTGAAGCAAAGAGTTCAAAGCAAGTGTCAGTGGGCCTAGATTTTAGTCTTGGCCTTCATTCATTCATTCAACATATATTTATTGAGTGCCTATGTTATACCAGACACTAGGCCCTGAATTTATAAACTGAACAAAAGAGAGAAAGACACAACTGAATTTTCAAGCCATTAGGGGGTGACAGACATTAATCAACTAATCCCACAGGTAAATATGTAATCACAAATTGGGTGATGAAAGAAAGACTTCAGGGTGATGAACATTTATTAGAATGGGGGTGGAAGAGGGAATACCTAGTCTGAGAAGTCAGGAAGCCTTCCTTGGAAAGTGAAAATAATAGTAAGAATTAACTAGATGGATGAGAAGGCATTCTTCTAAGACAGAAGGAATAACATGTGCAAAGATCCTGAGGTAGGAAGGATGGAATGTGATGTTTAGGAAAGAAGGCCCAAGTGGTTAGCACTTCAGGTAAGAGGCAGAGGTTGAAGCCTGGCAGGGTCAGCCAGGTATTTTTTTTTTTTTTTAATAATAGGAAACTTCAATTGGCCAGCAATATTGTTAATAGCAGCACTCCTTGCAAACAAGCACCACAAACTAACCAACCTCTGCTGGCCTTTAGATAAAAGAAAGTTCAAACAAGTGAGGCAGAAATTCTGTATTCCTATAAAGGGACTGTTGGTGGAACTATTTTAACTCATTCCTCTTCATTTTCTCCCAGGTAGCCAGCTCTGCCTTTGTATTCCAATATGAATAGTCTCCAAGCGGTGAGCCCTTCTAATTAGCCAAGCATTGTCAAATACTTTATATGCATTATTTCATTTAATCCTCTCAACAATCCCAGTTAGTTGTTTATTAGGACCGTTCACAGATATTTCAGGTCTCTCCCACCCTAGGGACAGAATTCACATGATAGAATTGTACTTCCCACCTCACTGAAGTTAGATATGGCCATGTGACCAACTTTAGTCAATCAAAGAGAAGGTAAAGTGAGTATGTCATTTTCACGTAGAAGCATTTAATTGTCAGTGTTCAGGCTCAACTTTCCTTTCTTTTTTCCTGCCATCTGATTGTGGAAGTGCATTTCAAGATCATTCTAGTATAATTCTCAATCAGGGGTAATTTTGCTCCCCAGGGAACATTTGAAAGTGTCTGCATGGTTTTGAATGTTACAACGTGGGGTGGAGGGATGCTATTGACATCTGTAAAGGCCAGAGATGTTGTTCAGTATCCTACAATGCAGAGGGCAATTCCCCACAACAAAGAAATATCCAGCCCCAAATGTCAAGAGTGCTGAGGTGGAGAAACCTTGGTCTAGATGGAGCCTGCATCAGCCTGTGCCTCGGAGTAACCATGAAGAGCAAGTCTCCTCTGCTGGTGGGCACTGACCATGAGCTTGAGTGAAAAACAAACCCTTGTTGTATTGAGTGACTGACAAATTCAAGATGCTTGTCACCCCAACATAAGCCCCTGACTCCAGGATCCATCGTGACCAATTCAACGGTTGCTCCCATCTTGTAAACCAGGAATCTGAGACTCAGAGATTCAGAGGAAGTTGCCTGAAGCCACCCAGCTAGGCAAAGCTGGACTTTTACCCAAATTATTTGGACTACCAAGCCTATATGCTAACCATTCTATTAATGATTAACCAAACGTTAGTCATTAAGGATCCTGCTCACAGACCCCAGGGGAAAATGGAACCTTAACCAAGAGCCATGATCCCCTCCCAAGGGAAGAAAGTGACATACAAAATTGCTCCTGTTTGTCTGAGAGTTATTTGTTGAGGGAATTCGAAAAGACTTTGAGAAACAGGTTTACCTTATAGAGGAAGACATCTCAGGATTTCAATACTTTGCTTTTGCACCCCATACTTCCTTGTACATATATGAACTTCCCAGTCCTAATTCTAGTACGTTGGAGATTCTCATTCCCTCTAGAAAAATCAGGAGTTTTAGTCACTGTTCATTTGCCAGGACCCTGGAATTTGGGTTCAAAGGCTAGTTTTGCCCTCTCCTGGCTGGGTTATTAAGTTACTTAACCTCTCCAAGACTGTTTCCTCATCTGTAAAATTAGATGGTGTAATAATAGTACTCTTCTCATAAAGTTGTCAGGGGAATTTAACCATCTAACTTTTGCAGTGGTTGGCACATAGTAAGCATGATATAAACATTTATTAAACAAGGGAAGTGGGAAGTTTTTGGTAAAGGAATGAAATGAGAAAAGCAGGGTTAAAAAAAGATGGCGTCCCATTGCCATCTAGGACGACGCAGGGATCTGAGTATCTCACCAAAAAGCTGTGGGCGTACAGTTGCAACTTATCTATTTGAGGGTGGCGGGGAAAGTCAGAGGAAGTATTGAAAGGAACCACTACTTGGAACAGGTCTTTGGGAAATGGTAGGAGTTAGCAGGTGGGCACAGTGCAATGGCACATTTGGGTAATGCAGGTCATTCCCCTGAGGTCACTAGCTCAAACGTTGGATAAGGCACAACACTAGTAAGCTCTTTTGTAATCTGACAATAAAGAATTTTGACTGTAGCTTAGAAGTTTCCCAACAAACTCATTACATGCAGCCCCTTAAAAATACAGAAAACAGAGCCAGGCACTGAGGTTGTGGAGCACGGGAGCAGGCAATGAATAATTGCTCTGTGTTCACCCAGATACCACCTTACATGACTTGCTCTTGCAAATTCACTGTTGCGACTCTTTAAAAACCAATGAGAATCTTTTTTAAAAAAATGGTGGTTAGCCATTTACCTTCTTCTGAGAATATGGATAGAGCTCTTCTGACAAGATCTGAAGCCACCAAGCTGGGAGGGGCAGAATCCCCAGTCTCCATTTGTTTCCTGAGTTCTTGGGCATCCTGAGTCCTCACTAGAACTTCAGGTCACTCAGGGCTGGTAACTCAAGCCCAGTCTCCCTGCTCCACTCCAAGGGCAGCAAGTGCCTGGACTCCAGGGTCTTTTCAGCAGCTGAGCTGCCTTCTGCCAAGGCTTCGAGGTGGGAGGCAACCGATGCCTCTCAAATTTGATCTGGAAATGAGATACTTAATCCTTGACATTGAAGAAAAGGAGAACATTGCCCCTGGATTTTATTTTGGTTATTTTCTTTGGAGTAAGGCTTGAGACACATGCAAAATCAAAGTTTCATATGACACTCTTGGGGATAGCCTGAAGGTGAAGTGGGTATTTCAGTTTACAGTGGGTAAAAATCTCTCAGCTCCATCTCTCTCCAGTGGATTCCTGGGGAAATGCCCACTGCTTCAGTTACCCAAGTAAGAGATTACCCAATAATAATCATTTATATTTCGCTTCATACATTCTCAAGTGTTCTCTCTGGAATTTTCTATTTATTCCTCACCAAAATCCAGAAATAAGATTTGGTAGGACTGGATGGACTTCAAGATGAAATTTTTGAGGCAGAAACAAATATTATTAATCCTAAGTGAGAAGGTGAGAAAACTGAGGTACAGAAAAGGGAAATGCCTGCCAAAGTCCTGTGACTGAATTATAATAGTTCTGGAATCAGAAACTGAGATTTAAGGTTCAAATCATCCATCCAAGCTGCCAAAAGATAAACCCACCGATTAATAGAGTATTATGATTATCCAGCAGTTAAATCAGTCCACAAGCCTACGTATCATACGTTATCAGGGAAATGCAAAATAAAACAACGAGATACTACTACACGCCTATTAGAATGGCCAAAATCCAGACCGCTGACAACACCAAACCCTGGCGAGGATGTGGAACAATGGGGACTCTCATTCATTGCTAGAGGGAATGCAAAATGGTACAGCCACCTTGGAAGAGAGTTTGGCACTTTCTTACAAAACCAAACATACTCTTACCATACGATCCAGCAATTGTGCTCCTTGGTATTTACTCAAATGGGTTGAAAACGTATGTCCACAAAAAAGCCTGCACATGGATGTTTATAGCAGCTTTATTTATAATGGCCAAATTTGGAAGTAATCAAGATGTCTTTCAGTAACTGAATGGATAAACTGAGGTACAGAGAGAAAAGACATGGAAGAATTGTACATGCGTATTACTAAGTAAAAAGCCAGTCTGAAAAGGCTACATACTGCATGATTTCAACCGTAAGATATTCTGGAAGAGGCAAAACTAGGAGACAAGTAAAAAGATCAGTAGTTGCCAGACGCTGGGGAGAGGGAGGAAGCACAGAGGATCTTTAGGGCAGTGAAAGTACTCTGTATGATACTATAATGATAGATACATATTACACGTTTTTAAATACCCATAGAATGTACAACACCAAGAGCGAATCATAATGTAAACTATGGACTTTGGGTCATAATGAGGTGTGAATTTTAACAAATGCAGCACTCTGTTGGAGGATGTTGGTAATGCGGGAGGCCATGCATGTGTAGAGGCATATGGCAAATCCCCTTATCTTCCAATATTGCTATGAACCTAAAATTGCTCTAAAAATAGTCTATTAAAAAAAGAAATAGAATAGAAAAGAAACTACTGTGATGTCTTGTACTTCATAAAGGCAAGTATATTTTGAGAGATGTCGTTTCCTGTGTATGTGTGTATAAAATCCATGTTTTACTATGGGTTGTAGTAAAGTTTAAACAACATCATATGGTTTCTAAATTCCCTTTCAGCGCCAGCCCTTTTATTCCATTCACGAGCCAGGAAGAAGACAAAGGGGCATCCTCATACAAGAAGGACTCCCGTCTGAGGATCTCAATGGTCTGTTCCGTGTGCAGCATTATTTTATGTTGGAGACACATCAGAGGATATTTACAATTGCTGAGCACGCCATGAACAGCTGATCCATTTCCTCTGCCAAGAATATCCCTCTTTTCCACCCCTATCTCCATGTCCCCTTTGTGTACCTGGTGAATTCACACATATTCTTGACGATCCGGTTCAAATATTTCTTTCCTTCTGCAAACTTCCCTGTGGACCCAGGCAGAATGACCTGTTGCTTCCTGGGTCTGCCCCAGAATGTTTGTGTATACCCTTCCACTAGCTCTTCCTATTTTATTTTCAGCGGCTGCTTGCACATCTGCCTCTCCCTCTAGACTGTGAATTCTCTGGGCACAAGAGCTGTTTATTTCATTTCCATATCATCAGCCTGAGACATGGGTTTGGAACATAGCAGCCACTTGATTATGCTGGTTGAGTTAAACTGTATTCTCTTTCAGTGTATCCTACATCTGCAAGGCAATTCAGGGAAATAAATCGCTTTCATCTCATGGAAGGACCAGCCCCTGCGATGCGACTGGGCAGAGCCCTGTTACCCATTTCTCAGCAAGCCCCTCGGCTGGTACTGCTGAGGACAAGCCACTGAAGGAAACTCCTGCTCACGGCACACAGAACGTCAGCCTTCTGCCAGCAGATGTGATCCGGGGAAGCTGCTCTGTTCCACTTCCCTGCAGTGCCTTTGGCTTTAGCCCAGCCTAGACTTGATAACTAGGAACTGCCACTGACCAGGCTGTATACTTCTGATCCTGTTCAGCTCCGTTCCTCCCTGCTCTGCCAGCCAGGGAGGCAGCCTGCAGGACTTTGGGTTGGGCAACTCCACGCTGGGGTATGCGGCACAGCAAGAGGCAAGATTCTTGTTCCAGTTGCTCATGACCTGAATTGCCTTGCTCTCCCCTTCAGTGCTGGTTGACTTTACAAAAATTATTAAAATCAGCATATTTGCTATTTCACAGATATCTCAGTAAGCACAGTCCCCAGGATCATCAACATAGCAGCCCTATCAAAGGGCTCACATAGTTAACTACCAAATACCAATAGTATGCTCACTTACATATTTTGCTGTGCACCATTTATGCAATATTTAATTTTCAAGTATGCACTTTTTCCAGAGCCTTAATTTACCTGCATCTAGACCCAATTTTCTCCTTAGGACATCCATGTTCAGGTTATAATATTATAGCAATAGTGTTGTTGAAACGGAGATTCCCAAATTCCTCCTCCATGCCCAAATCACGTGGGGAACTTGAAAATACAGATTCCCTGGACCTTACTTTCCAGGTGCCTGAGGATGGCCAGGATGAGCTCAAGCATCTGCATTTTTCAGAAGCTCCCCAGGGGGTTCTAATGCTTGTCTGTGTTGGAGACCCACCCCTTTATATGACTCCATCAGGGAATAAGAGGTTCCATATTCATGAACTCCCCTGATGAATAAAACTTACAAATTCAAAAGATTAAACAATTTACCCACTTATGTCACATTGTTCTAAAATTTAATTTATTAAATATAAGCAGAAGGCATTGGACATAATTTGCCTATTTATGATGAATGATGTCTTGAACATTAAGTCCTATGTTGTGGTCTAGTGATGTGCTCATGTATAACTGAATGTATAACTCATTGTTTGCCCCTTTACTACATGGCCCCAGATGTCCTGTTTCTTATACCTTTTCAGTGTTTTCCCTCTCCGTTTATGTTCCAGAGAAAGAGGTTGAAAGAAGTAGGATCTCCAGAGTTGGTGGTGGGAGGGGGAGCACACACATTACTATGTGTTAATATATACACACTCTCTTCAATGATTCTTTTTATTTTTATTTTTTTGCGGTACGCGGGCCCCTCACTCTTGTGGCCTCTCCCGTTGCGGAGCACAGGCTCCGGACGCACAGGCTCAGTGGCCATGGCTCACGGGCCTAGCCACTCCAAGGCATGTGGGATCTTCCCGAACTGGGGCACGAACCCGTGTCCCCTGCAGTGGCAGGCAGACTCTCAACCACTGCGCCACCAGGGAAGCCCTGTGAGTTCTTTCTTTGTACATAACTATGATATGACTTCACTAGAATATTGGTGCATTTTTCAAGTGTTGGAGATGGATTCCCAGAGGCACTCCTTGGTAATGAATGCAGTCTGTGCCCTTAAGGAGGACAATAACTGGCTGACATGGGAATAGAGTCTTTCAAAACTATATTCTAATCAACAAAACCAACTGGTAAATGTTTATGGTACTTCTCAAACTTCAGTATGAAGGAGCAACTAAGTTCCTTGTTTAAAATGTAGATCTTACAGCCCCACCTCCAGAGATTCTGACTCATTAAGTCTCAGGCTGTATGCAGAATCTGCATTTTTCATTGGTGTTCCAGGCGTTTTGATGCAAATAGCCAATCAACCAGTACTTTTTAAACTATTTTTGGTCAACGGCCATTTTTATTTTTGCATCCCAACCTTCCACTGACCAATACCTGGTTCCTCATCTCAGGAAATATACAATTCACCACACAAATGTGACTCTATCCAAACTGGTCTATGTCCTATTCCATGAGAAATATCTACTGAACATGCTGGAAGTTGTGGCAATGACAATTTGCTTTAATTTTCTAAGTGCTTACTCTTGAGGACTCACATGGGTCCATGGACCACACTTTGAGTATCACCTTCATATAGCACCAGGTTAGAAAGATTTCATTAGATTGTGAATTGCTGAGAGGTTCCTGACTCTGGTAACACTGGGAATCCCCATAATCATGGTTTGGAGAAAAATGAATATCCAAGTGGTTAAAGTGTAAGTTGATGAGGATGTAAGTTTTGGGGCATTTGGTCTTGCTCTGGGAGAAGAGAAGGGAAGCATTCATTTGTGACAGTGATTCCTTTCCTATATGATGAAGTGGGGAGGGAGGAGTTCTGATGAGAAGACAGTGGTAAAGAACCCTTTCTCAAGAGTCTGTGTTCTTAATCCAAGAAGACCCAGATAGAATTTAAACCACAGCTGGTCGGAGAGTCCCACTTGACAGGTTGGCTAAACCCTAAGTTTTGGGAAATGGGATGAACTGAGAATGAGACTGAGGCAATGGCTTCAGCTGGAAATCTGGGCTTGGTGGAAGGAAGTGATATTACAAGACTACTAATTCTTGGTTACCCTACTGCCTCCCAGGACTTCCACTCTCTCTAGGTAATGGCAAAGATACTGGTATTAGCTTTAGAAATAGAATATCAAGAACTATCGTTATAGGCACTGTTTACTGTTACTGCTTAATTAACATGCCATAATATAATTATCATGTGGTTCGTTAGATGTATGCCAGAGTAACTTTGATTACTGCACTAATGTCCTCTCTGTGCTATAGTTTGCTTATGTAATGCAATTGTGTTCCACAACCTGAGAGGCAATACTGTCTCCAAACATAGTGTGGCTCCCTAGGTGATGCTTACTGACTGGCTCTGAGAGATTTCTCCTATTTCATCAACTGTAATGATCACCAGAAAAGGTGACTGGCACCTAAACTTGGAATCCCAGGACCCATCGTACACTCCTTCCATAATCTCATTTTCCATATCTGCTTGGTCTCCAAGTCCTATTATAACTTCCTTAATGTCCTTTGGACCATCCCATCTTCTCTGTGTTTATCACCATTTTCTTTGTTAGAGTTTCAGCTCTTTCTGAAATATTGCTATAGCCACCAAACCAGTCTCAAACCCTCTGCTCTTGTCTCCCTCGTCTGTCTTCCTTACACCCTGAGAAAGGTGAAATGATCAAGTCATTCTCCACGTAATACCCTTCTGTGACATCACCCTCAAGGTAGAGTCCAAATCTCTTAGCGTGGCGGAATCCCTCATAACCTGGTCCTTTGTTGCCCCTCAAGCACCACCCCCACCCCTTCTCATCACACTTCACTCCAGCCATGCAGAACTATAGGCAGTTTCTCAAATGGAGTAAAGGCTTTCCTCAGTTTTGTTGACCCTCTACCAGGAACCTCCTTCTCCTTATATTCTTTTAAAAAAATGTTTTTTTGTTTATTTAATTTATTTATTTTTGGCTGCATTGGGTCTTTCTTGCTGCGCATGGGCTTTCTCTAGTTGCGGCAAGCGGGGGCTACTCTTCATTGCGGTGCGCGGGGCTTCTCACTGAGGTGGCTTCTCTTGTTGCAGAGCACAGGCTCTAGGTGTGCGGGCTTCAGTATTTGTGGCTCATGGGCTCTAGAGCGCAGGCTCAGTAGTTGTGGCTCACAGGCTTAGTTGCTCCGTGGCATGTGGGATCTTCCCAGACCAGGGATTGAACCCATGTCCCCTGCGTTGGCAGATGGACTCCTAACCACTGTACCACCAGGGAAATCCTACTTTTCCTTATATTCTGTAGGGCGAATTTCTACTCATTCCTTAAGACTCAATTCCAATGTGGCCTCCTATGGACTGATTACATTGTTGTAGTGATTTGTCTAAATTTCTGACTTCTCCAGGAGAACAAGAGCCTTCTGGCAAATGGAAACTGGGTTTAATCAACCTTTGTATCCCCAGAGTGAAACACTAGGTGGCATAACACCTGTAGGCACTTAATCTACACTTGTGGAACACCCCCAGAAGTGTCATGGAAGCACTATGACCCAGACCAGTGAATTGAGAAGAAGGGAAAGACAGGAAGCTTGGAATTCCATATATTACCAACTCTTCCCAAACTAAAATCACTATTCATCTGATTTTCAAAATGTGCTAAAGGAAACATTGGTGAAGGAATAAAGCCAGGAAATTGAGCACTTAAGTAACTTGTGATCTGATCCATCACTCCCTTCCCATGTGCTTTAAGTAAAAGTCTCTGTTGTGCCCTGTTTGACTAACAAGGCCCAGCATTTAAACAGAAATTGCTTTCTCCCCACTTAATCCACTGCTCATAGAGGCTCCTGGGTTAGAAAATTGGTGCACAGAAAAATAGCATGTCACTTTTGAGTTGTGACAAGGTAAGACTATCCATCCATTACTGTTCCTTTTCCAAACCTGCTGGGCAAATTGCAAAGTGGCAAAGAACAGCCTGGCAGGAGTGGACAGGCTGAAAGCAGCAGCTCTCTCTCCTCCTAAGCCCAGGGCATGTGATCTTGGCACTGTTTAATTAAGGTGTTGCTGGAAAAACACTTTGTTCTTCTCTTCCTCCCATCCACCTCCCAACACACATACAAACACATGCACCTTCTGATCTCTAAAGATTTGCTCTGGACAGCAGTAGAATAAATGTATTTATTATGACTTTTCTGATTATAGAGGTGGGGGTAATGTTTGCTCTTAGGTGTTAAAATATAAATTCTAATTTCAGAGCTTTTGCTGGTTCTTTATGCAATTAAAGGTGAAGTCCTCCACTCACTTATTCAATCAATATTTGGCATGATTTCACTTTGAGCCAGGTACTTTTCTAGGCTCTGGAGACACATCGGTTAATAAAGTCCCTGTCCTTATGGAGCTTACATTGTAGAGTAGGAGACAATAATAAATAAACTGGAAAGTATATTATACATCAAAAAGTGATACATGCTATGAACAAAAATGCTATGAAGAACAGTAAAACTGTGGCTGTAATGGGGTTAAAGTGGTGTGTGCGCACGTGCACCCACACCCAGGTAGAGGGGGCTATTTTACATGGGGTGGTTGTAGGACTTCTCTGAGTATGTGAAATCTGAGAAAAGACTGTACTAATTTCCTAGGGCTGCTATAACAAGTTACCACAAACTGGCTGTCTTCAAACAATAGAAATTTATTCTCTTTCTCACAGGTCTGAAATCCCGAAATCTAAAATAAAATTGTCGATAGGGCCATCCTCCCTCTCAAAGCTCTAGACAAGAATCTGTTCTTTTGCAGCTTCTGGTTACTGTCACCAGTCTCGTGGCAATATCACCTCCTCTTTTATGTGCATCTACTTTCCCTTTACCTCTCTCTTATGATGCATTTAGGGCTCACTCAGATAACCCAGGATAAACTCTTCTTTTCAAGATCCTTAACCAAAACACATCTTTTCCCATATAAGGTAACATTCGCAGATTCAGGGGATTAGATCATGGATATAACTTTGGGGGGTGGGCATCACTTAACACACTACAGAAATCTAAATAATATGAGGAAGAAATAGGAAATCTGGGGTAACGGTGTTTCAGGCAGAGAGAACAGCAGAGAACTCTGAGACTGGAGCACACCTGTCCTGTGAAAAGAAGGGCAAGAAAGCCAGCGTGGCTGGCTTACAGAGAGTGTGGGTTAGAAGGTGTGACACAAGGCCCAGAGGCGTGCAGTGGTGAAGATCATGTAGGGCTGCAGAGAACTTTTGCTTTTACACTGTGATGAGAAATCACTGGAAGATTCTGAGCTCAAGAATGATATGATCTGACTTGTGTTCCAACAACTGATGGATTTTTAAAGATGCACAGATATGCCTAGAATGAGATTTTGGTGGGCATGGGATATGACACACTAAAACTCTCTAGTAAGAAAGAAACAGGCATTTGGGAGTTTACAAACAGGTGGCAGGGGAGGGGGAGGGGAGGAGGGTGATTGATAGACGCAGTGACAGGACGACAGGCTGGGACGTAAGGCAGGGCGGGGGTGGGAGTGTGACTAGCAAGAAACTCTTGGTGGCAGGTAAAGGGCCATGGTTTTCATGGCAGGGGTATTTCATCTTGGATTTTGTTTTCCTATACTATTTCTACAGTCCCCTTCCATTATCCCAAACCTTCAGTAAAGGTCTGATACCACTTTGGTTAGGGTTCCTTCTGATAAAAGCAGCCCTGACTGTTCAAAGTACTTTGGGACTATCAGGCAGGTTTGAATTCAAATTTCAGTCTCAGGACCATTTGGGGTGAGCATGGGAAGGGAGAAGATTCTGAGAGATGAGTTGTGCATAAGAGGATCTTAACTAACCATCAAGAACATGGGACAGGGCTTCCCTGGTGGCGCAATGGTTGAGAGTCCGCCTGCCGATGCAGGGGACACGGGTTCGTGCCCCTGTCCGGGAAGATCCCACATGCCGCGGAGCGGCTGGGCCCGTGAGCCATGGCCGCTGAGCCTGCGCGTCCGGAGCCTGCGCTCCGCAACGGGAGAGGCCACAACGGTGAGAGGCCCGCGTACCGCAAAAAAAAAAAAAAGAACATGGGACAGTAAAGTCCCAGCTATCAGTCAGAGCCTTGCATCCCTCTCCTATTAGATGACCACAACCTACTTTCCAGCTGGCGTGGGAAGAGCTATGCCCAGTAGAAAAGTAGTTCAAAGTAGCTGTGGAGAAGGGACGAATATGGACCTATCTTTTATTGGGCACTTAGCCTGGACAGGCTCTTTCATTAATTTTCTTTAATTTAGTGCTAACTACAACCTCAGACATTAACTGATATTATGGATACTTTACAGACAAGGAAACTGAGGCCTGGGGAAAAAAGGTAAACTCTCTAAGTTCATATAGCTAATAAACAGCAGGGTTGGGATTTGTACCAGGCCTTTCTGATTCCAAAGAGCCCATGTTCTTTTATTTACATCAGGCTGAAATCCTGGGCCCCAGCTGGGAAACTCTGGTCCCAGGATGTCCTATTTCTCTGGACATCTAGTGACTTACCTAAGTCAGACAGTTTGCTGAGCCCCTCCATGCCGATGCCTGTGACTCATCACAGAGGCCTGACCATCCCAATGCTTCCTGGCTCTCGTATGGACTCAGCATCCTTCCCATTCAAGGCGTAGGTCCTTCTCTGAAATGCAAAGCCTGGCTTCTTTCTCTCTGGCTTTGCTGGCTCTCTAGAACACCTGTCCAAAATAAGGAGCTCAGGGACTTCCCTGGTGGTCCAGTGGTAAAGAATCCCCCTTACAATACAGGGGACTCGGGTTCAGTCCCTGAGGGAACTAAGATCCCACATGCCGCGGGGCAACTAAGCCCGCGCGCCACAACTACAGAGTCCACATGCCCGGGAGCCTGCATGCCACAGCTAGAGAGAAGCCCGTATGCCACAATGAAGAGTCCACGTGCTGCAGCAAAAGATCCCGCATGCCTCAAAGAAGATTCCACATGCCACAACTAAGACCCGATGCAGCTAAAAATAAAAAACTAATAAATAAATCTTAAAAAAATTAACAAGTAAGGAGTTCAGGAACCAGCTGGGAAGGTTTCCCCTGGACTTGTCCTGATGCTGGTTTATCAGAGAGGTTGAAAATAGTGATGCTACTCTTAAAAGGCCTATTTCTCCAAATTAGCAACATTCCTTATCAATATCCACATTGGCTAAGTGTTGAGGAGACCCCTATATTTAGCATCTGAGTTCTCTTGTTTGCACGGTCCCTGGATCTCTCTAAGCGGCCATTTCCATAAGTCTGTAATAGAGCATGCCATCGTATGGAGATTTTAGGCTGTGTATTTGGAGCTTGGAGCACCATTTAACCCTCACTGCTGTTGTTTAGAGTTGCCCCAAATTCAGTTTTGAACTAGAAAGTCTAATGATGGTAGCAATGACAGCTTGCATTCTTGGTGCTTATTTCATTCTTAACACTTTATAGGTAACAATCTCATTTAGTCCTCACGATAATCACATGAAGGCCCATTTAGTAAGAAAGAAAACCGAAACAGCATTGAAGTATAGTCATTTCTGCTATAGTGCAACATATGCATTCCTAAAAATTATTACTATGCTAAAAATTTTACAAGTTTGCTATGCAAAATAAGGCGATAAAAACCATGGTTTATAAGAAAATATGGATTGGGGTATGTATCAATATTAGTTGCCTAGGGCTGCCATAACAAAGTACCAGAAACCAGGTGCTGCAGTTCTGGAGGCTAGAAGTCTGAAGTCAAGGTGTGAGCAGGGTTGGTTTCTTTTAAGGGCTGTCAGGTGGACTCTGTCCCAAGCCTCTTTCCTAGCTTCTCGTGGTTTGCTGGCAATCTTTGGCATTTCTTGGCTTGTTGATGCCTCACCCTGACCTCTGCCTTCACGTTTGCATGGATTTCTCCCCGTGTGTCATCACATAGTCTTCCCTCTGTGCATGTCTGTCTCTGTGTCCAAATTTTCCCTTTTAATAAGGACACCAGTCTTATTGGATTAGGGCCCATCATAATGACCTCATTTTAACTTGATTACCTCCAACAGATCATATTTCCACATCAGATCACATTCTAAGCACTGGGGGTTAGGACAGGGGACACAAGCCAACCCATACAGGGCACAACACTCAAAAACGATCAGTCTCACATTCAGTGAAGGTAGGAAACTAATAAAAACAGTAGCATAGTTTAAAGCATGTGAGATGGTTAAGAAATACCTTAAGTATTGCATAAATATGGCACTTCACCTTGGAAAAATTTAATGTTTACTTGTGGAAGTGGCCTTGGAAGGGTTGCAGCTCTTGAAGCGGTGGAGGAGGGTTATCTGAAATCAGAAGGAAAGTTGTAATCCTTCCTGGACAGGTATGGCTCATAACACAGGCAGTGGACGGAGGCCGTTGTTTGAAATGTGCGTGTTATGAGTATTTCCACACGGCAGTTTTTATTCCTGGGTGCAGTTTCCCGTATTCACCTAGTATTTCTTGAGGAAATTATGTGTGAGCAAATTTGTGTTATGCTTGAATTATTCCCTAATATAGCAATGTCTGTGGAACAATTTGCACGTTCAAAACAAACATTCTAGCAGAAGGGACTTTAAACTGCCCAAGGTCACAACCACAGTTGAGGAGCTGGGTTTTAAGCCCCAGGTAGATTGACACCACAACCCAAGGCCTTAGCCACTAAGCTGTCAAATTGTTAGCGGTGGAAACGAAGTAAGAAAAGCAAACGACTTACTACCAGGCCACTGGTAGTCAGGACTCTTCCCATGGTAGGCAGAATCCTAGGATTTCACTGCTCCTTGAGATTCCCTGCCCTGTCTCCTGGGACTGTTTATACGACGAGTCTTCATGCCTGTGATTATGTTACATTACAGGGCAGAGGGATTTTGCAGGCGTGATTAAGGTTATAAATTGATTGGCTTTCAGTTCATCCAAAGAAATGTTATCCAGGTAGACCTAATTTATCACATAAGTCCTTTAAAAGCAGAGAGTTTTCTCTGGCAGAAAGCAGAACCATTCAAAGCATAAGATTTGAAGAACTTTTGTTGGCTTTTAAGATGGAGAGGACCACACACAAGTGCCAGAAGACAGTGGCCTCAGAGTTGAGAACAACCCCTGGGCAACAGCCAGCAAGGAAACAGGGTCTTCAGTCCTACAATCACATGCAACCGAATTCTACTAATAACCTGAATGAGCCTAGAGCAGATTCCTCTGCAGACACTCGGGACAAGACGCTAGCCAGCCAACAAACCTTGACTTTGGCCTTGAGACCCTACATGGAGCACCTAGTCGAGCCCACCAGCTCTGACCTACAGACTGTGAGCTGATAAATGGATGTTGTTTTAAGCCACTGAATTGATGGTGCTTTGTTACACAGCTTAGAAAACCAACAGTCTACCTTGCTTTCTGTGCCTAGGCTGTGAGGCCAACAAGGTAAAAGAAAGGGAAGAGCAAGGCCCTTGCCGGTTCCTCTGGGCAGGACAGAGGGATAGTGCAGACAACATCCAACTTGCACCAACCCTTCCTCCCAGCCAGGTCCGGGCCCTTGTACAGAAAGGCTGCATTCTTTTTCTTTTGTACTGAATAAAATATGCTTTATGATAATGTTTTATTTTGTTTTCTTTTATGTATCTTGCTGCAAACCTTCAAGGTAAGTATTATTTGGAAATGTCATCAAATAAGGTTGGTTACCATCGATGATACATTTTAATTTTTGTTCCAGAAATTATCTAAGTGGGGTGGGGGGCACCTCTCCATGTGCCCACATGAAAGGTACATACACATTGCAGGACTATTTCCCAATTAAAGTGGTTAATACATTAATCTCTGAAGCCCAGGTTGGAGTCACAATATTTTGAAAGAAGTGGCTTTAATTTGGAAATTAACCACAGCATTCTCTAGCTACTTTGAGTTAGGCCAATCCTGAGCATTTTCCTGTTTGGTTGAAGTCATTCATATCTGGATGCTATCAACATGGAAAAATAAGCTTGCCCCCAATTTGCTTTATAAAGAAGTCAGTGCTTTGAACACAGTGTTCACTTCCCTTCAGGGAATGACATCTCTTGATAAGTGGAAATATTTTTTCAACAAAGAATCTGCTGCTCCAGATTTGTTAAAACTAGTTCGACAGTCTGTCTCCATTCCTGTGTCTAATAAAAATGAGATGTTTGAAAAATAAATTTTAATTGATAGGTAAACCATATTTTTTAAAATATATGCTGAAATATCAATTGCACAGTTTTACTCAGTGAATTTGCTATATCATACTGACAGTTCCATTTTCTTTTGCAATTTTGATTAACACTTTTATTTTGTGTCCGTCATTTGTGTTGAACGATTTGCCGACTTCTTGGCTGGGTTGGTATAGGACTTTAATCATGTCTCCACTTTTGGGTGCTACCATTATCTACAGAAGTGAATATTTCATTTAGTTCAATAGACATTTTTTTGAGGTGCTACCATATCCTAACTCTGAACAAGCTTTCAGGGAGACAGGAATGAATAATGCAGCCTCTGTTCTGAAGATGCTCATAGTATATAACAATGGTTCTCCAGTGTGTCCCAGGGATGGAGGCCTAGAATTCCTCACGCTTGTTGTAAATACCATGACGTATTGGTAAGTATGTTAACATAAAGTGAACACTATAAAACATTTTTATGGTAAGCCAGACATGATTTTACCTTAGAGTCTAGGATAGACAGTGTCTGTGGGTACCAAGACTTAAGAAAGAAAGAAAAACAAAAGGATAAGAAAAAACATAGGCACAGGGACAGTTCTACATCTAAAATTTTTCTTTAGATTAGGAAAGAGACATTACTATTTTATTGTGGTTTTAGCTTGCTGTTTTATTAGGAGGAGTTAGTACATAAACAAATTGAATATGGCATGTTAGAAATCCTTATGAAGTTTACCTTTCAGGTGAAACACTGCTCTCTACCTGTGTTTTTCTCCTCCTCCAAAATGTTCAGTTTCTCTCTACTGCAAATAGGTTGGAAACTAAACTACTTATCCTCACCTGGTATCCAGCCCTCCACATTCTGGCCACACCCTACACTGTGTTCCCACTTCACTCCACTGCATTCTCAGCTACAGTGACTCCAAATTGCCTCCTGTACCCCCTCCCACTCCCAGTATGCCCAGCATTCTCTTCCTCACACCTTTTCCCACAACGGCCCTCCCTGGCAGCCCCATCTTACCAAGAAGCAAGTTCAACTCAAATCCATGAGTCTTTCCCAGATGTCCTCCCCCTTCAACAACCAGAGTGAAACCTTTCATTCTGATTATTCCATTTTATTTTGTTTGTACTTAGCAAAGTCTCTCTTGCAGTAGTGGTAGCGGATGACATGTAGCAGCCAGTAGGTGCCAAGCACAACTGTATTATCATACACATAGTGGGTGAAGAAACAGAAACTCAGGGAGGTGCTGCTGGAGGTGCCCTGGATGGTTAATAGCAAAGCCACAGCTGGAATCCCAGTCTCTGCTCCCAATGACAGTGCTGCCCTTACACCCTAGAGCCTCCCTTCAGTGTCTTCATCTTCCTGGGGATACAAGCAGACATGGGTCTTCTTCCCATCATTGTGTCATATACCTGGCAGCTACTCAAAATACATCTATGGAATTGAACTGAATTATATTAGGGGCAAGAAGAAAGATGACACCACTTTCCCTGCTCTTTCTAGCAAAGTTTAAAATGATTTATACTATTCACTACTGGCGAAAGAAAAAAAAAACTCTTTAATTCAGTGTTAATGGGAATGTTAATTAACATGCCCACTTTTGAACTATCAAAATAAAAAAGTGTGCATGCCCTGATATACAATTATACTTTTAGAAATTTCTTCCAGGGAAATAATTATAATCAAGTGCAAGGATATGTGTACAAATCTATTTCTTGCAGCATTATTGATGGCAGTGAAAATTGACAGGCAATCTAAGTGTCCATTACTCGGGGGATGGATAAACATATCAGGGGATGCCATATGATGGAGTATTAAGCAGACATCAAAAGGTGCGTATAGATCTATACGTGCAAAGATGGAAGGGTGTTCACAATATACTGCTGAATTGATACAAATGAGTTCCAGTAGAGTGAAGAGCATTGCCCTATTTTTCTCAAAAACAGAAACCTCTTCTCCTTTTCCTTTCATCTCCCCCGTCCATATATACATATACAAATACAAACTTCTCTAGATGTCAAGTGGACTATTTTTTCTCCTCAGACTGGTGGTGAGGGTCCAAAGATGAAGCCAAATTATGCTAAGCACCCTCCATTCTAAAGAGAGCCACAGCCACGGTGGTGGCCACTCTCTGTAAGCTGTGCTAGGAGCTGCCAGCAGTGACCCCACCATCAGTCATCTGCCTCCTTTTCCCTCCTCCAGGCAGATTAAGCAGAGCTGCTAAAGATATTAGCCTTGTGAGGTTACAGGAGTTGAAGCCTGTTGTTCAACAGGTCAACATTCAAACTACTACACCAATGAAGGCTAAGATATAACTGTGAAATAGCTGACCGTGAAATATTGGTCTAAGGCTGTTTAGACAGCCTGGCATTTGTTAGGAGCTCAACAAACATTTGTTGAATGGATGAACAAATCAACACCTTTATCTTGCCAATCAGGAAACTGAGATGTGGAGCAGTGGTCTAGCTAAAATCGCACATGTAGGTCATGTCAGAGCTTGAACTAGGCCCAGACCTTCTGTCCCTCAGTCTGAGGTTCCTGAAAACATGGTGATCTCTTGCCTCATTGTTGCTGCATTACAAGAGAGGATAACTCAAGTTCAGAGAGGTTTGTCCAAAGCCATTCAGTTAGCTTGTATCAGAACTGGCCTAGGCTTCCAGACTCTCAGGTCAAGCTATTTCCATTTCATCTTACAGCCTTGAAGGCTTTCTGTCACCAGACCTGGAAAAGAAGCCTCAGAAAGTAAAATGAAGATCCAGAAAATAAAAGGAGAAGACAAGGATAACAGGTGGTATATTTTATGAGAACTAAAGAAGGTTGGTGACAGGATCATGTTTTATTCCTCCACCTTTGCCTACAAATTCCCCAAATGCACACTGATAACAGGTCAGGAAGAGCCAGGCCCTTGCCCAGTGGAAAAAGTTCTGGAGCACTGCTTGATATGGTTGGATACACAGCTCACCCATAAGTTGGGAAGCAAAGTCACCTTGGAACAAGGAGGGTCTCTCCTGACCTCTCAGAGTTGCTGAAAAGCCAGGAGAGCAGTGTGAAAGAAAAACCAAACATGTTTTTACAAGTAAGAGAAGATCCTTGTTCTCACAATACCTCTCTTGGTTTTGCTCTAAATGCCAAGCAAAAAGCAGAAAAAAGGAAAGAAGGAAGGAAGTTACACTGCCTCAGCATCACCTGGACCCCTATCTGGTTGCCATGACAACACCTGCTGCACATTATATTCATCTTCTGTGTTTTCCTTTACATCATTGACTATGAGGACAATTTACCAGCTGGTGCCCCCCATTGGTGAAGCCTAACCAGTATATGTCTCTGGATAGTGCCTATTTAAAAAAAAAAAATTGAGAAATTTCAATAAAGGTCAAGATTTCCTGCTTCTCTTGAAACTTTGCAAGTTATGACACCTCAGGGCCTGAATTCCCACAAGGTTATAATAGGCTTGAATTTAGTATCTGATGAACCCTTCCTTGGAGCGCAGGCTCTCCAATTTGCCATTGGTGTCACCTGGCTGCTTCTCTCCTCCATGGTACCTGCCTGGGGACATTTGAATTTGAATCATCTTTTTGTCAACTGGTGTCAAATCAGCAAGGTTTCACCTAAATATGCCATTTCCACTGCTGTTGGAGGACTACTCAAGAATAGGCAAGTGTTAGCCTACAGTATTTGTTTTTCTCTTTCTGACTTACTTCACTCTGTATGACGGTCTCGGTTCTGAAGAACCTAGGGGCAGGACAGGAATAAAGATGTAGACGTAGAGAATGGACTTGAGGACACGGAGAGGGGGAAGGGTAAGCTGGGACGAAGTGAGAGAGTGGCATGGACATATATACACTACCAAATATAAAATAGATAGCTAGTGGGAAGCAGCTGCATAGCACAGGGGGATAAGCTCAGTGCTTTGTGACCACCTAGAGGGGTGGGATAGGGAGGGTGGGAGGGAGACACAAGAGAGAGGAGACTTGGGGAGATATGTATATGTATAGCTGATTCACTTTGTTATACAGTAGAAGCTAACACACCATCGTAAAGCAATTATACTCCAATAAAGATGTTAAAAAAACAAAAGAATAAGCAAGTGATGCTCAGATCTAACCATGTGTGAACTTTCCAAAGTGATTTCCACTAGCTAAGGTCCAATCTAGTCTCCAATGCAGTTGATCTTGAATGTCAGCCTGGGTTTTCCTCTAGCAGCCCGCTGCTCTTAGTGTCCATAATGCCAGTGGTCCCTGCTCCCTGGCTGCCTGTTCTTCTCACTCCTGGACAGCTCCACTTTCATACTCTGCTTAAACTGGGAATCTAAAAATAGTCAATCATCACAGCACTGACATAATGCTTCTGTTGTTCCGAGAGCAATCCTCTATCAAAAGAATATTTTCAAGAAGCAGTTATGTTTAAGTTAAAAAACGACATGTGAAATGACTTCGAGCTCTTATTGTTTCACCCAGTTCCCACCCGCTGGACACAGGAGCACCTTTTAAAAGGTCTGGTTACACAGAAGAGTAGGAGGGAGTGTGGACCATGGTTCTGCTTGGAATTGCAAAGATTGGTTTGGCTTAACCTGTGCAAAGCCTTCAGTGCCTGGTCTAACATCTGACACAGAGTAGGTGTTCAAAAGTATGTTGGAGGAAAGACGGAGAGGTAGAAAGTTACCCAGTACATGTGCTTGAGTTTCTCCATTTTCTTTTAGTGACGTTTATTGAGCCCCGACAGAATGTAAAGCGTTTTTCTAGGCACAGTTGAGTTTCATTCATTTACTTATTCATTTCTTTGTTCCCTAAGTGACTACTTTGCTTTCCTGCAATTCCCATTTGCATGTGTGATCACCAGCTCATAATCTCATCACTCACCCTAATATTCTTCAGGGGTCAAGTGCTCCTCCATCATTAGCAGTCACCACAATGTCACTGATATCTAAAATTGACAGGAAATCTCCTACTTCTGTTTCCCATGGTATAATATGGAATCTCAGCAATCACCCATGAAAGAAAATTCTCCAGTAGCTTTTTCTATAGACTAGAATGATTCACATCCTCTCGAATTCATCTAAACCCTAGAGAGCTCTCTGCGAGAGGTACAATGGCAGGCTGTCCTCCTCTGAACCAAGTTCATGAACAGTACCTTCTACCATCCAGAGAGTAATTCACCAATCAGTAAGTCACTATGCTGTTTCATCGGACCATGATTAAGCCAGTACACCTGTCAAGAGAATAAGGGGTAGCATGTAGCAAACATTTAATAAACTTTTGATGAAATGAATGAATGAATACACAGAGAATGAACGGACAAACTGGGCACTGATTTTACAAGTAAAACGGAGACCTGAAAATTACGGGGTTGCTGTTCTTTTTTTGTTTTTTAATTGATTTATTTTATTTTTGGCTGCGTTGGGTTTTTGTTGCTCCTTGCGGGCTTTCTCTAGTTGCAGGGAGTGGGGGCTACTCTTTATTGTGGTGTGCGGGCTTCTCATTGAGGTGGCTTCTTTTGTGGAGCACAGGCTCTAGGCATGCGGGCTTCAATAGTTGTGGCTCGAGGGCTCTAGAGCGCAGGTTCAGTAGTTGTGGCACACGGGCTTAGTTGCTCTGCTGCATGTGGGATCTTCCCAGACCGGGGCTCGAAGCCGTGTCCCCTGCATTGGCAGGCAGATTCTTAACCACGGCGCCACCAGGGAAGCCCCTAGGCTGCTGTTCTAACCAGTACATCAATCTCTGTTGGATCAGCAAATCTTTCTCTCTCTCTCTCTCTCTCTCTCTCTCTCTCTCTCTCTCTCTCTCTCGATGACCTAAATGCATAGCTCTTTTGTTTTGCTTTTATACAATAAATGTGGAACTCTGACAAGGTTCAGTGCATCCTATTCTCTGTGGCAGGGATTTGAGAGATCAGCAGGCTTCCTTCACCCTCTGACAGCAGAGCTCATGGAGACTCAAAAATATCAAAACTTCCAGACAAAATTTGGAAGAGCAAGAGGAAATTTTTTTTTTTTTTTGGTTGCATCAGGAGAGAAAATCCGGGCACAGTGGAAAGGCATTTTAGTTTTCAGATGAGAACCCTGAAAAATTAATGAAAGGCATGCTATTTTATTTCCTGGACACAAATCTCCAGTCAGATTCTAGGGTCCCAATTTTCTTGGCTATAGAATTACAGCAATGCTTTTTAATTTTATGTTTTTATGCTTTACATTGGCCTTTTGGAAATTAATATACGTATTGCTTGCTCACTGGACAAAATTCACACAAAATAGAAATATATATTAAATGCAAGTCGTTTTGTCCCCTCTCCCCTCTACTCTCCACCTTCCAGCTCCCTGAGGAATAAACTCTGAGGTGGAGATTAGCCTGCACAGTGGTTACTAAGAAGTGCCCTTGGTCACCAGAGTCACAGAGGAGTGAAAGAAACAGGACTGGGCAGAGGGAGAAGTTGAACTGTGATGTGGTTTCCAAAAAAGCTGGAGTTGATTCATAGGGGGAACTTGGGAGCTGGGATGGACTGTCAGAATTGTCCTAAAGGGAGGCAAGGGGTCTTTGTATGCCACCCTTTCCACCATACACTGGATGTGAGCCATCCCTCAACCCCTGCAGAAGGGGGTGTGAACTTGGAGGAGGCAGCTCCCTTCATCAGAGGGCAGTTCCTGGGGAGGGAGGGAGCTATGAGCCACCAGTACCGAACTAATACTTTGAGCGTTAGCCTTGTTTGCTTTCAAGAGAGAATTGGGTGGCACCCTACAGAAATACACTGTATTATTGTCTTTCCCAAACCCACACACTTTCCATGTCTCTATGAACACGTGAAACACACACACATACACTAATATAATAGTTAAGAACATGAATTCTGAAGCCAACCTTGGAAATTTACTTAGTCTCTCTCGGCCTTGATTGCCTCCTTGGTTAAAATGGGATGGGGGATGGTGACAACAGTGCCAATCATAGAGCCACAAAATTATAGAAGATGAAATGGGAAAAGTTCTGACACATAGAAAATTCAACTCCTTGCTTTTGCCACTTAACAATTGTCTTGGACAAGCTTCTCTGTTATTCATACAGAAGTACTTCATTCTCTTTAATAGCTGAATAGTATTCTTGAATATTGAATCCTAGATACGGAATGGAGTGGATTTGCCATAATTTCTTTAACAGTTTCCCTACTGTTGAGCAGTTAGGTTGTCTCTAATTTCTTGCAATTACAAGTCATGTAGCAGTGAATACCCTTGTATGTTTATCCTTATGCCCTTGGAAGACTGTCTATAAGACAGGTTCATGAAAGTGGAATGTTTTTCAAAGGGCAAGCACACTTCACTTCTAACAGGCACTATTAATTGCCCCTGAAAAGACTGCAGAATTCTAACTTGGACCTCAGCATCATGAGATGAGTGTCTTCTCCCCCAACCACCACCAATCTCACACCAACACTGGATGTTAAAAATCAGTTACACTTTTGTTAGTCTAATAGGTGAAAAAAGATATTTCCTTGTTTTAATTTTCATTTCAATCAATCCTTGAGAAATGAAGCCTTTTTCTTAATGTTTCTTGGCCATTCATGTGTCTGCATTTGTGACTTGCCTAATTGTCTCCCTCCTCTGGGTCATCTTTGTTGACATATTTTTGAATGCATATATTGTAAATAGATTCTACTACTCTCTCACTCATCTCTTCACCTTTGGAAGGTGCCTCTCAATCCACAGAGGTTGAATTTCCATGTTAAATCTGCCAATCTTCTTTACAGCACCTAGATTTGGGGTTCTGTGTGTGGAAGAGGTGTAAAGTCAAGCTTTACAAGACGCAAAGCCCACTTTATCCTTAGAACTGCAAGTTCCTTTATAGGCCCTGAACTCTCCATCTGCCTAAAGCAGGCAGCTTCTTTTGTTGTCATTTCTGTTTTTCTGTTTTTAACTCTGTCCTGTTTATTAAATCTTAGACAATGTCTAGTCTACATTCTCATCCTCACAGCATTTTTCACTTGGACCTCTCCCTTCCTCCTCTTTCTGATTCCATTCCTTTTCACTTCTTTTGACTATGTACAGCTTAGGGGAATAATTGGGGCAGAGGTCAACCTCCACGAATGACAGTCCCTTGGACCATCATCTGGCTTGTAAGCATATCTCTGCAGTCTCCTGCTGCCAGTGTCATCCCGGTTTGGTCCTGACACTAGTGATAATGGCTGTGTTGCCACGTGTGCTGTTGGGGTCAGGACAGTGGGGAAGCAGAAATAAAGTATTCATATTTTTAAACTGGTGCAGTGGATGGTGAGTGGTTTCTGGGTTGTGGAGGCACCCAAGGAGTGTCTGGTTGTCAGGAATATCAATTTCTGCTGTCCTCTGACGTGGAGGGCCTCCCTGACAGCAGTCCCATCTCCTTTTTGGCCCTTGCCAGGAGCACAGTCATATTCCTTGTGGGAAACATACCTTGTGGCTCCTGTCCCACAGATAAACTTCAAGCTCCATTGGGGGGGGGTTGTAAGAGAGAGCTGGCTCTCTTCTGTGACCCACTAAGAGGCACAAAGAACTTGGACGTGGTGCTGCTGCCTCTTCAGTCACTCCAAAACACAGTCCAGTCACGTCCTGCAGATTTGATGCACTTTGGCAAGCCTCCTGTCTCCAGGGTGAGAGCTGTTTGCTATGTGTCCTCTGAGGGAGATGTAGGTGGAGAAGAATTAACACCTCATCAATTGTGCCTTACTCAAGAAAATGACCCTGCCTCCTTCTCCCCACATATACATGGCGACTCAGAAAGGGTGATGCGTCCACACAGTTCTGGAAAGAACCACTGCTTTGCAAACCTTGTAGAGGGGTACTAATGCTATATTCCAGAGATATATCTTGGTTCCTTTTTTCTGTCTGCTTCACAATGCCTGCCCAGGCTATCTGTGATTCTGTGACTCAGCAAGAGAAGACTGGTCATGAGAATAATGATAAAGGTAGTAGTTATTGATAGTATCTTTTGAATATTTTCTGGAGTTCTACTTTCAGTGTGATGGAGTAAGTGCCCAGCAGACCAGTCTCCATGAACAACAGCTATAAACTTAGGACAAAATATTTAAAGGGCAAAATATACCCAGAGTCTCTGAAGAGACAACAAAAGCAGGCAGATTTTAGAAAGGAGTCGAAACTTGGAAGAAGAGCTCAACAGAGGGTGAGATCTCCATTTTGTTGCAACTCTAGGGTAGGCCATAGTCACAGTGTGACACAGGCCAGCTGAAGGGATAAGAGAACACTTGCCATCTTTCTGGTCTGAGGAATTGGAGACAGAATCCAAGATGGCCACAGACTCTGGAAAGTGAAGAGGGAAGCCTAGAAAGGAGAATGCCAGAGTAGGGGAGCACCAGATTCTGTGCATTAACTCTGCCCATATCTGTAGCTGACCCTTGAACTATAAATGCATGAAGCAGACTGCAAACCACCCAGCTAAAGGAAAAAAGAGTTGAACTGAGATTTTAGCTGCCACTTACCACAGGCAAGACAGAGTCTTGTGCAATTTGAGTCTAAACAAGTTACTGCCTGCTATAAAATATATCAAAACTCTTTAGAGGAATATAACAGAATACAGAATCTCTACATCATAACAACACAATGGCTAGAACACAATCCAAAATTTCTCCATTAAATAGAATTAACAATAATTACCTCTTGAGGGTTGTTGGGAGACTTAATATGATGTATTTAGCACAGTGTTTGCAAAGTTCCTGGCATGCAGCTAGTGGATGAGTCAGAGCCTATACCCCCTGGGATCTGGGGGAGGTATCTCAGGAAACACCTTCAGGAGGTTGCCAAATGTAGTCAACACTCCGAGTTGGAAGAGAAGGCACATCTATCATTACCAGACCATTTAGGCTCCAGAACCCTAGCAGCGGGGAAGAGGCATAAGCGGAGAGGGAGAGCAGCATTCAAGTTAGTTGCCAAGGTTGCCAGTGAGTTGCTAGAGAAGAGGCAGAAACAGTTTTCAAGAAAGTGCATAAAGTAAGCCAAATACAGAAATAAAGGAGCCAGGAAGCCAGTCCAAAGAATACCAAAACCATATACAGATACATGACTGATCTAGAACAAAGACAAGGGTAGGGCTGGTTCTGAGGAAGGATTCAAGGGATTTGGAAGACAGGTCTTTGTCAGGTTCACAAGTTTCCCCTATGATGATTGGGCACATTTTGCCTGTTCATGAAGGACCTCCCAGCCCTGCAAATCCAGGCTCTTTATCCTTTTATTCTTTCAAGGGGAAGACACTGAAGAGGCTGATTCAAGAATTACTATTACTTTTGATGGGTAAAATGGAAAAATCCAAGGTTGCCCAATAAAGGGCCGATGCCATGTTCTAAGAGCAGTAGGATCATCTTCCCGGTTCAGGACTAAGCCCAGCATAAGACAAAGCTTAACCTCCCTCCAATATGATCTACTTCTGTCAAATAATAAAGACATTAGTATAACTCAGTCTGGGTGGGTGAGTCTCCTTTCCTGGTTACTCCCGATCAGTGTTTTGCTTCCGTGTTTGGAAACAAAGTAATACCACAAGAATGCAGAATTTTAGCCAAAGATCATTTGTCTCCATTGACCTCATAGCCCTAGAGGTACCTCAGAAATCAAGTCTCTCCCTTGGGAGTAATGAAATTCTCATTTGTGTAATGATAGGTTGCTGATAAACTGAAGAGAAATGCTACTGATAATGTTTGCTCAACAGGACTTTAGTATTTCTCTTCTCCTTGCTTCTCCCATCAAATTATTGCATTGGCATACTTGAGTATGGATATGACTTTAATATGCTGCACTGACTCAGACATTTCCTAAGGTATCCTCACTGTTATAAGACTGAACAGGATCTTCAACATCAGATTAAATCTCACTGGACTCAAACTCTAGAGATTCCTTTGATAAATCAAGGGACTCCTATTTGACTCGAGCCCTGCAGAGCCCCTCTCAAACAAGCAAACATCCAGGCACCAATGCAGCTGGACAGGCCACTTCACAACAGTAGGTTCAGACTGCCTAGAGCTCCCCACCCCACCCTGCTTCAGGCTTCACTCTCCAGTGCCCATTTATCTCAGCTACAGCATTGACCTGTCTTGCGATTTTACTTCCTTGCTCTTCAGAACGGGCACCTTCTACTGCTTCTTTACCTTGATCTCTGGTTCCTTCTTTGACTGTGATTTCTTTCTTTTTTAAAAAATCAATTTATTTATTTATTTATGGCTGCATTTGGTCTTCATTGCTGTGCAGGCTTTCTCTAGTTGTGGCGAGCGGGGGCTACTTTTCGTTGGGGCGCACAGGCTTCTCACTGTGGTGGCTTCTCTTGTTGTGGCTCTAGGCGCACGGGCTTCAGTAGTTTTGGCATGTGGGCTCTAGAGCACAGGCTCAGTAGTTGTGGCACATGGGCTTACTTACTCTGCGGCATGTGGGATCTTCCTGGACCAGGGCTCGAACCCGTGTCCCCTGCATTGGCAGGCGGATTCTTAACCCCTGAGCCACCAGGGAAGTCCGACTGTGATTTCTCCTCACCACAATGACTGTCCTGTTTTTGGTGATGCCAATTTAAAACTCTCATCACCTCCAGCCTAGCCCCAACCCTAGGATCTTCAACATACTACAGACCCTCAGGACCATGCTGTCTCCACAGTGAGTGTGGAGTGGAGCCTGGGGAGATTGATCTCTCGGATGAAAGCATCTCTGAGATTGCATTTCTATTTTAGACAGAGCGAGAACTGAAGAAGTGCTTATAAGTGCGGTAGGAATCTCTTTGAACTTCTTAGAGCCCTCGTACATTTAGGCAGAGACCGTTCTTTTGGAAATGGTGACCCCAGCTCCAGCAAAGTTGGGATGTGTACATGCTCGTGAAATGTTCATTTCTGGAGAGGGAGGCACAAGAGAGCTCTGCCTCATCATGACAGCGGGCACGCCAGGGTCAGCACACTCCATTCAGTGTCAGGATGTCGCAGGCTTCGTGGGAGGAGAATGTACTTGGAGCAAGCACAACCTGAATTTCAAGGCTACTCTACCCCTGAGGCATTAGGAATCAGCTTCCTCCTTTATAAAACGGGCACTTTGCCCCGTGTGGGTGGGTGGGTGGGTGGGTGGGTGGGGGTTAATGATGATGAGTATTACTACATTGTGCCAAGTACTGTTCTGATCACATGACAAAAGTTACTTTGTTTAGTCTTTATAACAATCCTACAAAGCAGGTATCATTGTTACCATTTCGATTCTACAGATGCAGAAACTGAAGCACAAAGAAATCAACCTGCTTTTGAAGCCTACACAGCTAGAAAGCAGCAGAGTCAGGAACCAAACGCAGCAATGTGGCTTCGGATTTGGTGCTCTTAACCACTGCCCTCTGCTGTCCTCACGTGGTACCCCCCCCCCCGCCCCCCCCCCCCCCGCCCCCAGTCCAGTCGGTACTCAGCAAATGATATCAGTTATAACAATAACAGCAATTATATCCTCACCACCTCATGAAGGCAATTCCACAATGCACTGTCAATTTATTCATTCAACTAGCAGATTATGCAAATGTGCAGAGTGCTTGTATAATGCAAATGTGCTCACAAAATGTGAAAAATAAATCATTTATCTCTTCATCCACTTCTGCAGTACCTCTCCCCATTGTAGCAGCAGCACCTGGTGGCCTGTGGGTGTTGAGCAAATGCTTATTAATTTGTGTCTCACACTGTCTGGTTTTAGAACATAATGATATAAATATTACCATTAATATTACAACTGTCACGAATGAGAATTCCATATTAAAGAATGAGTGCTATTGGAACATAAGTGTACAAAGGTCTACACTGAATGACCTTTCCAAAGTCCGGCAAGTTCCAAATTCTGCAGCAGACATAGGACAGTCAACCCTGTTCTGCCCTATAATGGTCTGAAAGGTTTCTTTCTGTCTTTGGGGACCAGCAATTTCCATGAAATTTGACAAGACATTTCTGCCTCTCAGTCTTGTTCTCAAGTTTGCCCAATTTGGAAATTTGACAAGGGGATGAAATGCTACCACTTGCTCACGACTGCCATGGACGCTTGATACAGTCAGCCTTCAGCATCTGGGTTAACCTCTGTTAAAGAAAGCTTGCAGAACTAGGACAAAAAGACTCACTAATGCACAGTGTACCAAGCCCCAGTGTTCCGGTTCCCTCTTCCCTTTCATGTTAAATTCACTGCCTTAACTAAGCGGCCCTTTGCCAAGCCAGCCTTGTGACTAATGGGCCTTTGATCAGTTCTTGCTTCCTAACAGCTGGACATATAAATGGAAGTTTATCCTAATTAAGTAATGAACATTGATTGTCCCTACCTTCTGACTGCAAAGTGTCTCCTCATCTCAAAGCACCCCCATTGTTTTTATGTCAAGGCTAATATCTCTGATGAACTTTGCTTAGGGTCAGCGCATGTGCAATTTAGGACACTTAGGAGAAAAAGAGCAAGGGTTGAAGAAGTCGTGGGAACAGATTTTCTAGAACCTGCTAGCATGATCTGGTTGGGGCAGGAGAGCTACAATTTTTTGAGCACCTGCAATTGCTAGCACGTAAAGTACTTCATGTACACTATTTCATTCTATCTTCACGTTAATCTTATAGCTAGCGTCAGCTCCACTGAAAGTGAAGAAAATGAAGATAAGGGGCTGAGTGAACTAGTGGTTACATGGCTGGTCAGTGACCGAGTCACTGTTCCAACAGCCCAAACCAGTTTCTAGGTGACTCCAAAGTTTTATTTCCCCAGCACCTTGGCTGATCATTCTCTTTTTCTCCCACACTGGAAACAGCACAGGATTTGCGCTCTGAACCTGTTCCTTGCTAGCTCTATGGCCTTGAATAAGTTACATATCCTTTTTGATCTGGAGTTCTTTACCTGAAGATCAAGATCCACCAGCACCCCCTCTGCTGACTCCACCAGGTTTTTGTGAATGGGATTTGCACATGATAACATGATGTGCAAAGTGGTGGATTATTGGCCTGTTTGCAAACAGCCTTTGTTAATCTGTTGCAATCTCTGGGCCACTCTGAGACGTTTTGCTTCCCCTTCCTGACTCTCCAAAAGCAACACCTGGGACTGCTTTGCCAATAACAAATTTGTTTTCATTATTAGGGATGATTCTGTCATCAAGTTGGAACAGAAACGGCAACTGAATGTGCTTTCATGGGAATTTCAAAGATTCAACTTTTGGGGAAAAAATATATAAGAGCCAATGTAACAGCAATTAAGTCCATAGTTTAAAAACAAATGCTACTAAGACACAGATGATATCATACAATAGTTGGAATGTCTCCTGTTTTCTCAGGCTCACAGAGCAGGGCAGCCCTCAGAAATCTCACGCCAGCTGTCAGCGTCTATTCCAAGGATTGCCACTCCCATGCATCTCTTTGGCAAATTCCTGTCTCTCCAACCCAAATCTGTTGTACTTAACTCCTAGCATAACCCAGGAAATTATAAGGGGACCTGGTGCTGCTTTCTGTGGTATCAGAGTGGTCTTGCTCCATGTGGCAGTTTCCTGGAATGGAGACTCACGGATTATACAACAGGAATCATTAATTGAGTAGTCTATATCCCAAGAGATTATACACCCTGCCCCTCCACTGACAGTTGAATTGACACACCCTATAGGAGACGAGAGGAAATTGTAGGCTGCTTAAGTAGCATCTCCTCTCATGTGCCATAAAACCCCTCTGTATTTTATCCAGAAAGGAGGCTAATCGAACTGGGGCTAAATTAATGCTAATAGCTGGCCATGGAGGTATGCCATCTAATCTTAGGACAAGTATGCCCATCTTGAGCAAGAGATTTCCTGGGGCTTAAAAACTTACTACCATACCAGAAAGATAGTTTGGCGGTTCCACAAAAAGTTAAACATAGAATTACCATATGACCCAGAAATTCTATTCTTACGTATATTTTCCCCAAATTGAAGGCAAGTACTTAACCATATCTTTGTACACAAATTCTCAGATACACAATAGCCAAAAGGTGAAAGCCACCCAAATGTCCATCAATGGATGAACGGGTATACAAACTCTGGTGTACTCACACAATGGAATATCATTCAACCATAAAAAGGAATGTGCTACATCATGGATGAATTTTAAAAACATTATGCTAAGTGAAAGAAACCAGACACAAAAGGTCACATATTGTATGATTCTGTTTACATTAAATATCTAGAATAGGTAAATATAGAAACAGATAGATTGGAGGTCACCAGGAGCTGGGAGGAAGAAGGAATGAAGAGTAATGGCTTAGTTGATAAGGGGCTTTATTCTGGAGTGACAGAAAGGTTTTGGAACTAGATAGATGTGATATACAACATAAATGTACTAAATAACACTGAGTTACTCAGTTTAAAATGGCTAATTTTATGTTATGTGAATTTCACCTAATTTTTTTTAAAAAAACCCTACTACTAAAGCAACTTCCTCTAAAATGCATAAAAAACAAAAATGGATTGATGAATGGACAGGCATAAACATGTGCTCAAGCATGAAGAGCAAAATGTTAATTATAGAAGCCAGGTGGTGGGTACATGGGTGTTTGCTGTAAATTCAGTGTTTCAATGGGTTCGAAAATTTTTATAATGGACTGTTGGAAAATAATGAAACCTGGTACACTTACCATGTCATCAGGTGGTTGGAAAGGAATTACCAAAATCCTGCTTTCCTACATGGGTCTTCCTATCATGGCCCTGACCATGTTTGGAAACTAGTCAGGATAAATTAGCTGAGCTTTGTCCACTGCACACACTCCTCCCCTCCCCTCCTCGTTCCCACATCACCCGTCTGCAGATAATGCCCCCTTTTCATGATAATAACTCACTTACGTATCTGCTATAGCCAGCCCCTGTGCAGGTAACTGACACTCATTGTCTCCAATCTTGATAACACTCAAAGTAGGTTACAGGTGAGAAACTGTCCATAATAGTGAGTAAAACCAGACACAAAAGAATACATATATTTTATATGAGTAGATTGTATAAGAAGTAGAAGGACTGACAGGCAAAATGAATTTCTGCTGTTCAAAGGGAGGATAATGCTACCCTTAGGGGGCAGGTGACTGGAAGGGCTCCCAGGAGGCTCCTGGGCTGCTGTGCTGGTACCATTTTATTTCTTGATCTAGTGATTACATGAATGTGTTTACTTTGTGAAAATACACTGAGCTATACTATGCGTACCTTCTTGTACGTATACTCTATATTAATAAAAGTTTAATAAAACCAAATCAATGAAATGGATAACTAAAATTAATCAGTAAAACTCAAAGCGGTCTGTTGAAAAGATAAATTAAAATATAAAAAGAAAGATGGAGAAAACACAAAAGAGTAATATTAGGAATAAGAAGAGACATAACTGCCAATATAGAAGGAGTTGCAATTTTATAGAAGAATACCATATACAGATTTACTCCAATGGCCTTGAATATCTTGATGAAATGGATGCTTTTCTAAGAAAACAACTAAAACTAAGGTTGTAGGGGAGCATCCATGGGTCACAGA
Source organism: Monodon monoceros (assembly GCF_005190385.1). Classification (NCBI taxonomy): domain Eukaryota; kingdom Metazoa; phylum Chordata; class Mammalia; order Artiodactyla; family Monodontidae; genus Monodon; species Monodon monoceros. The sequence goes on along the minus strand of NW_021703786.1, from coordinate 5,226,069 downwards.
TTTTGCTGCTGGCTGGAGTCTAAACAACAGCTGAATTCACAAATCCCTCTTCTCTTGTTAGCACTGGGAAGGGCCACAGTAACACACCCACAGACTGACCAATTAGTGAATGGCCAGGAGCCACTGTGCATTGCAGGCCCCTTCATCAGCAGAACCTATAAAGCCCTGCCATGGAAAGGAGGTGGTGGGCGTCACTGTGGTCAGAGTCTGAATCCGTGTCTTATGAAACAGCAGAGCACTGGACTGTGCCCTTATCTTGGATGCCTTTCCGAGGCCAGGTGATAACTAGGTAAGACTAGATGGCTCAAACCTGTTGAACAGATGTAATACTACGTCAGGGATGGGAATGGTATTTTTGTTGTAATAAGTATTTTTATTTAAAAATGAGAAGCTGAACCTGTATACAAGCCCCTGTGTCCCTGTCCTTTGAAGTAAAAGGCTTTTGCTTTAGTCTCCCAGGCTTCCTCTGAGTCTCAAAAGGCTGGCTCAAGAGTTAATGATGAGGAAACCTGAAGATGTAGAAACAAAGAATAGCTGTTGGGCTGGGGAACTGGTAACAATTTAGACTATAAGTCTGCCACATCGAAGAATCACCAAACTCTCAGTTCCCTGAAAGATACAGATAAAGGCCTGACACATATTCCTAAGTTGTTTTTACAGGGAGCAGACCCTCACCAGAGGAAAACTGCTGACCACAGCACATAGACCCTAGACTGGTTGAAACCAGAAGGCCGATGATGCTTGAAACCTCACCTTGATGCCAACCAATCTGAGAATTGTGCGTGAGTCGATCACACTCTGAAGTCCCCTCCCTCACACTGCCTTTAAAACCCCTTGCCTGAAAGCAATAGGGGAGTTCAGGTCTTTTGAGCTTGAGCTGCCCCTTCTCCTTGTTTGGGGGCCTGCAGTAAATGCCACACTTTCCTTTACCACAACTTGGTGTCAGTAGTTTGGCTTTACTGCGTGAGGGCAAGCAGACCCAAGTTTGGTTCAGTAACAAAGCCACCTTTTGAATACTTGACTGGTGTCAGAAATGTTATTTTTCTTTAAGTAGATTTTTAAAGAAAAGTCAACCCGTGTGGTATAGAGGGAAGGAACCCAACAAATGTTAAGTTCAGGATAATAATCCATTAGCAGCTGGGAAGGATATAGTTGAGGGAGATTTTTCCCTGCAAGCCCTAACTTGACACCTTGAGGTAAGAGAGAAACTCCAAGCAGGAAGAGATAGCCAAGATAATTAGATATTGCAGAGAGGGTCAGAAGGACCAAAGAGAACCTGTATTTGTAAGGTTGGGCAACCTGAACTTTCCTGGTTACTTCAGAAAGGTGCTTCTTTTTTGATGAGAGCAAAAGCCCAGAAATGTGTGAGAAGTAAAGGGGGAGGGCGGGTCCTTCCTTGGAGTGGTAGTGGGGAGGGGAGTTTTGTGAGGTGTGGTGGTATTGGAAAAGGATTTAAATTTTGAAGGTACAATCAGGCAGTGAGAAGGTGGTTTGTTTTTACCCTGAAGGGAAGGAGCAAGGCAAAAACGTTAAAGATGCAAAAGAGAAAATAGAAATAATGGATGGGGACAAGATCTTAGATTCAAGAAGATGAGAAAACATGGACTAGAGGGAAGGGCTTGGCTTTGGAAAGGAGGCTAACTAACCAGAACTAACGTAACCTCTGTGGTGGGTTGGATGGTGGTCCCCAAAAGGGATGTACATTTCTAAACCCCCACTACTTGTGAGTGTGACCTTATTTGGAAACAAGATCTTTGCAGCAATAATTAAGGATCTCCAGATGAGATTATCGTAGATTTAGGGTGAGCCCTAAATCCAATAAATGGTGTCCTTATTAGAGAAAGAAAAGGGAGATTTAAGGCACAGACACAGAGGGGAAAAGGCCATGTGAAGATGGAGGCAGAGGCAGAGATTGGAGTTATGTCCCAAGCCAAGGAGAGTTTAGAGCCACCAGAAGCTGGGAGAGGCGATGAAGCAATCTCCCCTAGAGGCTTCAGAGGGAGGATTGCCCTGCTGACACCTTCATTTCAAGATTCTGGCCAGCAGAACTGTGAGAGAACACATTTCTCTTGTCTGAAGCTACCCAGTTTGTGGTACTCTGTTATGGCAGTCCTAGGAAAATAATACAACCTCCAAACTCCAGGTTAAAAATTAAACCCAGTAGAGTGAGCAAGAACTGAGATACATTGACATATTTCAGAGATATGTCTTCACTCATTGGTTTGGTTAGGAATCCAGTCGGCCTGGTAGAACCTTATTCCTGGAACAACCATGGCTGTGTCAACCTGAGACTCAAATGCTCCCTTCAGTGTCCAGTCTCCACTTAGCCTCTGCCTTCCATTGCCCTGGTCAGCATTTCTCACTGTGCACGCAACTCTCATCACAGTATATATAGTACATTTCTCCTGGGCACCTACACAAACACTTATTTTCTTAGTCGATCTAACTTACTGCTGATTCCTGCCACTTATGTTCAAGTTCCTCAATTCCTCACAATTTAATGTGCTACCAATTACAGCATAACAAGGCACTGAGTATCATTTATTCAAATCATTTTAGCACCTTAGCTGGGACTCAAAGGAGGGTATTAGTCCTATGTATCCAATTCATTGAGAAATTCCCAATCTAGACTCACTGTAGATCATCCAGATTCCAGTGTGGGACTTAGGGGAAAAATGTGATAAAGGACCACATTAATTCACTCCATATTTATATAGTACCTATTTACTCCCAAGTACTTTGCTAGGTGTCAGAAATATATATATGAATGGGAGGAATGAGTCTGACCTTCAAAGAGCTCATGGTCTCCTGAGTAGCTGGGGAAAAGACAGTGAATTCAACAATACAAATACAATATGACAAGCATTATCTTATGGTATAAACAGTTCGTCTTAGGAGTCTTGGGAAGAGAGGGGGTGTTTCTGGAGATGGGGTAAGGGCTTGTGCTAGAGCATCTCTGTTAGTCCTTCTAGAGACACACTCCATATTTCCACCTGCCCTGTGCTCTTGGAGGCTTTGTCTATGAGCGGTATCCTCTGCGCACTTGTGCTTTCCCACTTCTAGATGGGTTCAGTTGATGGGAGGACACCCGAGGGTGGAGGAGAGAGATCCCCTCCTGTCTCACTGCAGGTGTTCTAGGACAGGCCACAGCTTCTGTCTGGAGGTCCCTCTTACAAATCTGGGCAAGTTTTGGGAACTGTTTTTTCTTTCCTGATTCTAGTGGTCACTAGTCTTGGGCTGCTTCACCATCTCATCTTGGCTACCCTTAACCTTGCACACCTTTGTAAAGAGCGCCATCATGAGACATCCTTTAACCAATCATTGGAGTGTGCCAACTGGAGTGTTTACTGTTGGGAACCTAATGGGCACTGGAGTCAAGGAATGCTTCACAGAGATGGTGACTTTGAACTTTGTCCTGAAGAAGGAGTAAGATTTCACCAGGTGTATATGCATGGGGTAGGGTCTCCCAGGTTAAAGTAAGAACATTGTCAAGGCTGGGAGGCCTGGGATTGCACTGTAGATTTGGAGACTAAAAAGTAATACTTATCTTCTTATAGAGGGGCCTGTGGGGAGTGGTGGGAAAGGAAATTGGAAAGTTGAAAGGCTTTCAATTTTTGAGTTATATCCTATAAGTAATGGGAAATTCAAAAGACACTGACAAGATTCCAATGCCTTGAATCTCCAGATACCCAGGTCTTTCTACAAAATCTGTACTTCAGAAGTGAGAGGCTGGCATAGATCTCTGCTGTGAATTTATGCTTCATTGGTTTTGTACTCCTCTTTGCTTGGTGGTTAATAAAATTCTCTCTCAGACTGTGAGCTGAGGGAAGCTGTTGACTTTTAAAAACATCAAATCACTTCAAAAGCTTTTCCTTCTCAGTCCCAATTTATTGGGCCTTCTACTTATGTATTATGGAAAAAGCTACCTTGAGCTATGTCACAGTTTCATTCAATTACAGAAAACTTTGCCTAATGTGACAGTCTTTCATAGATCCTTATGAAAGGGAGTGCTTAATCAGAGCTAATATTCTTTTTTTTTTTTGCGGTACACGGGCCTCCTCACTGCTGTGGCCTCTCCCGTTGCGGAGCACAGGCTCCGGATGCGCAGGCTCAGCGGCCATGGCTCACGGGCTCAGCCGCTACGTGGCATGTGGGATCTTCCCGGACCGGGGCACGAACCCGTGTCACCTGCATCAGCAGGCTGACTCTCAACCACTGCGCCACCAGGGAAGCCCCCAGAGCTAATCTTCTTGGCTCAGGTCTCAGGGAAGGGGGAAGAGAGAGGCCAAACTAACACCTGGTGAAGGGAGGAGAAGGAGGAAGCACTGAAGAAGAGAGGAAAATTCAGAGCAGCATTGTCCAGTAGAAATGTAACATAAACCATAAATACAAGACACATATGCAATTTTAAAGGCTTGTAGAAGCCACACCGAGGAAAAGTAAAAGGAGGTGAAAGCAAACCTTGTGTCCTTTGACAGTTAAACGTACAAACGAAATGTGGTGCCTACATACAATGGCATATTATTCAGCCTTATAAAGGAAGGGCATTCTGACATAGTCAACAACATGGATGAACCTTGAGGGCATTATGCTAAGTGAAATAAGCCAGTCGCAAAAGGACAAGTACTGTGTGATTCCACTTACATGAGGTACCTCGACTAGTCAAATTCATAAAGACGGAAAGTAGAAGAGTGGTTGCCAGGAGCTGCGGGAAGGGGGAATGGGGAGTTGTTTAATGGGTATAGAGCACCAAGTTTGCAAGATAAAAGAGTTTTGGAGATTGGTTATAGAACTGTACTCTGAAAAATGGTTAATATGGTCAATTTTATGTTATGTGTATTTTACCACAACTTTTAAAAAGGTTTTTACCTTTTAAAACAGGTAAACTTAATGTTAAGAATATATTTTATTTAATCCATTATATGCCAAACATTATCATTTCAATATGTAATCAATACAAATTTATTGCTAGTCTCCATGTTTTACTACTAAGCCACTGAGATCCGATGCATATTTGTACACTGATGGCACACCTCCGTTTGAACCAGCCACACACAGTTCAAGTGCTCAACAGCCACATGAGGCTAACGGCTACCATATTGGACAGTGCAGGTCTAGAGCATTGAACAAAGCTGGCTTCTTGGCTGGGATTCCTGTCTTTTCCCTACAGGTGCACCAGTGACTTGCCTCATGGTGATATTTTTTCAGAGAATTCTTCCTTTAGGAACTTGCCTTTGAGGCAGTACCAGGCATGGGCTGAGACCGAAGCTTTTTGTGAAGCATCATGGGAGGTGGTTCTAAAAGACTTCCCAGGACCCTAAGTCCAAAGAGATCAAAAGAGGCCATGGAGCTCACCTCCACTGTCCCAGGAGAACCTTGCTTGTGACTACTCTGGCCCTTGATCCAGTGCTAACTGTTGGTACACCAGTGAGGTGTGGTCATAGATAACAGATGTCAGAGACAGACTCACTTGCTTTGTGACTTTGGACAAGTTGTATAACATCTCAGAGCCTGAGTTTCTTCATGGCGAAATATAGATAAGGATGGTGGTCATCTTATAAGGCTGTTGTGAGAATGAATTCAAAATGCACATACAAAACTTTGGTACAAAGGGACTGGTGCATATTAAACAGGAGCTTGGTTATAAAAATCACCATCATCATTGCTATTACTGCTACAGTATATTTTAGCTGTACAGTCATGTTTTAACATTCTCTTAGACTTTCAATCATTCCCTCAGCCAATGTTAAAAGAGTTGATGGCTCAGGGATTAAGAACTCAGACGCTGGAACTTGACTCCTTTGGCTGAAGTTGTGGTCTTGACACTTTAAGTGGCCTGAGACTCTTTCCCTTTCTCAATGCCTCCTCCTTCTGAACCCCTGACCCCACACGCCCTCCAGCATAACCTCCTTGTCTCTCAGTTTTCAAATCTGTAAAATGGGACTAATAATAGTAAACACTGCAAGGATTGTTGTGAGGATTAAACACAATAATGTAGATGTGCCCTTAAAACATGTCCTGGCACACGGCAAACTTTAGAGAAGTGGGGTTGCAGCAGGGAATTAAGCACACACCATACTTGCTCTCCCAGAGTATAATCCTGCAGGAAAACTAGATCTTCAACCAATAATACAATAAAGAATGAGTGATATCATGTGGGGAGTCCTTACTAATGTCTTTCCTAAATACACGTGCTACAGTTTAAAAGCCTCTTGTCGTATCCTTAGCAGACCAAAGCTTTATTCTCTCCCGCAGACCATGAGCACGCCATTTCTCCCTGTCTGCACAGCATCTGAAGCAGCAAGGCCTCCTTTCCTTCTCAGGCCACTGCCCCATCACCTCCAATTCATATGCACCAGTGGCCCACCAATTTTGTGAAGCAGCTCTCTCTATTAAGCCCTTGCCCACTGAGTCAATACAGCTCCTAAAACACCCCCACATTTGTCAAACCCACTTATCTATGGGCAGGAAAATCCCACTCCCAAGACACTGTCAGTTTCCACTTGTGTAGGTCAGGGTGGGCAAATATATGCTGAGTTTCTATGTGGCTCCCACTGGACACTCCTGGATTTTGCACAAATAATTACTAAATGAACAAAAGAGATTAGCACGGAAGTGATTTATGGGGAGCTACACAGGAGGTCAGAACAGCACTGATTAATCTCCAAATTGACCAGATACATGGGCCACATAAAAGAAAAAAATAAATTGTTGATAAAATTATCCTTAAGGGAGGTAGGCACTGAGAAAGGAGCATTCAACCACTCTTATTTGATCAGAGTTGGCATTCAGCCCTGTCGGACTCCCATCGTGAAAGCACATGCATTCGGGAGAAGTACCCCTAGCAGTGGAGACCTTAAAACATGTTCCTTTTTTCCCAATAAGCTTAGCCACCTCTTGCCTTCCCAAGGACCCCATTCCCCCTTCCCTGTGAGGCCTCTGTCTCAAATCCTGTCCAAGGCAGGAGTTTGTCTCTATACTGGCTCTGTTAGGGCTGGAGGGGAAGATGGAAGGGCCAGGGAGCCTGCTGGACTTGAGCTCCAGGGCTTGGAGAGAATTCTGGGCTGGCTCCTCCCACCCCTCAAGCCGTGACCCCTGCTCATCTTCCTCAGGCACTCTGGTACAGGATGGAGAGCTTCTGCCCCTCCCTTCTTCACCCCTACAGAGATGGAAAGGGGAGGCTGCTAAACCTGCATGCCTCATGGGAGTCATTGACAAAGTGAAGGCACCTGAGAAGCTGTAGGCTTGTCCTAGTGAGGATCACAGTGCCTAGTGCCTGGCTTACTAGGACTCAAAAACAAATTGAAAAAAAGTGATGAGTACATCTTTATAGCTCCTCATTCAGAGAGAGAGAGGAAATCTAATGTGCGTAAGGCTCTAGATCAATTGATATTTACCTAGACCATATTACGGATGGTTTGGGGCAAAAGAAATATGTTTCAGGGAACAGTTTGGTAATAAGCAGGAAAAGCCACTAAAATGTCCATATTTTTTACCTCTCTGATATCACTGTTGAGAATTCATCCTTTTTTGAATCCAAAATCCACCCAATTTTTTTTTTTTTAAAGAAAGAGAAGTAAAACTGCTTTATGCGCAGAACATATTCAGAGTGGCATTACAATCATGGGAAAACTAGAAGCAATTTAAATAGTCAACAGTTGCTAAACAGATTGTAGCATACCCACTTAAGGGATTAATCCATTTAATCCAGCCACAATTAATCATTTATGTGAAACTGTACTGGAAGATGGGAAAGTGTTTATAGAATAATATTGGAAAAGAAGAAGAGTAAATGAATATATCCAGACTGTAGTTACATTTGTGTCAAAAAGGCATGCTTGGACAAAGACTGAGAGAACAGAGAAGAACCAGAGGTGATAAAAGATTGAGATTAGGAAAAAATTAAAAAAAAAAAGAGACACTTTGTAATGTTTCCTCAATGCATTGTTACTAGTGATAGGAAAAATAAGTAATAGCAAAGCATGGACATCAGGTTACTCACCTTGCCTCATTTCTTTGTTTTTCCCTGGGTTGTTTAAATTAGATCCCCCCAACCTGGATGCCAAGGCATAGCTTTGTGCCATGGGCAGGTTCCAGATAGCGTGATGTCCCAACTACTGAACGCTTTCCACTGGGATGGTCACTTGAGCCACCTAGCCACTCATCCCCAGCTTTGAGCCACCTTGTCTGTTTCCCTGGAATGCCAAGGTATGAGAAAGGTCAGAAAGCACTGCCTGGGTGAGAGGATTCCCGGTGAAGCTCTTCCCTTGGTTCATGTATCACGCACACCCCATAGCAACTCAGGAGCTGTGCCCTGACCCTCCAGCACAAGAGCATTCAGTTCTGCACTCAAGCATTGGCTGACCGCTCTCCTCCTGGCCAAGTCCCAGTGTGAAGTGTCTCTGACTCTTCTACCCTCGTCGTCATGCACGGCTGCTCAAAGCCTGCCCTTAAGATGAGCAACAATGGGTCCCTCCCTGGCTCCCTCCTTCTGCCCCTTTTCCCCTCCTCTTGGAGAGGATGAACTTGTATGTATTTACTGTAGATGCTCAAGCAGGTAAACACTCAGCATGACATGCTCAGCCACGTCAAAGCTTCTGAAGAGAGAAGGAAGGAAGCAGGGATGGGAAAACAAACAACACGCAAGCACCTGTGTCTTCTGACAACCAGAATACAGCAAGTCCATGACCAGGTGTACTTTCACTCAGCACATTACTTAGCATCAGTAACAATAACCCAAAGACACTAACCAGCTCCCCATGTTACAACCACCTGCTGCTGGCTGCACAAGTGCTTTAAAGCAACAATATTCTCTCCTGCCCCTTTTCAGCTTCAGCCTATCCAATGTTCCACAGTAAATTCCAGAGCTTGGTCCAAAAAAAAAAAAAAAAAAACTTTCCCAAAGTTCAAGATTGATGCTGCCAACCCTGAGAGACCTGCTGAGCAGATGCATGAAAGGCACCCCATGTTTCCTGTGCCTGTGCTGTGCTCACTGAACTCTTTTAACAGTGACAACTGAGAGGTTAAATTATGTTGGATTTGGTGCTCTTTACTACAGACAACTTGAGCTGAGAACCAGAGACACAAAAGTCACCCTCGCCCCTTTGTGGTTAGCGGGACGCAAACGCCCCTGCAGAAGGGCAGCTCAATGGCAAAGGAATAGAGATCTCCACACCACACCTGCAAAACAAACTTGGGAAAGAAAATCTCTTCGGAAAGAAAACAGTCCTTCTGCTCAGGAAGCCTCTCTCGGGCTGCGCTTTCTGCTATGTAACCCACTCTCAAGGATGAAGAAGAGGAAGAAAAAAAACAAAAAGAAAAAATTCCCCACCTGCTGCTTACATATATTATGATCCGAGGAGAAAATGCAAGTGCGTGTGAGCCCGCTCTTGCACTTCCTTTGGCAGATCCTCAATGTACTTGTTAATTGTGAAAACCATCTCCCCTACCCTCAGCCACCCAGAAAGCTCCAAGCCACACATGCACGCCCACCTCACAGCCAAGCCCCCTCCCCAGCATTCCTTTCCAGTTGCAGAGAAATCATAAAATGCTACTCACATGTGGCAGCTTCAGCTTCCCTTTCCCTCTCCCCAGCCTGAGCACTGGCTCTGGTTGCTGCTGCTGCTGATTTTCCCGTTGCACGTGAAACAAACCTTCATCGACAGAGATGGTTTTCCTCTGGGCTGCTTTGTCTGAGATTTCCCAGATGAACACCGACTCGTTTATGTCATTATCCGAGTTCGATAGCTCCACTAACACAGGCAGGGCTTTGGGGCTGTCATCTTCCACTGGCTGGGCTTCTGCTGAGAGAAACAACAGACCTGCAACTGACAACTGATCGCATCAAAACACTCCAGGGGATGGCAACCCAAGACTACAGAGTAACACGTTAGCTTGCAATGATACCATGCACAGCCGTGGATCATCTGTCTTCTACTGGCACTGTGAGTGTAGCCAAGTTGAAGAGACATTATTTAAGAACTTACAGCTTCCAGGATGTCTCCAAGTGAAGCCATATGGGCATTATAAAGCAGTGTCACAGAAGGACTCTACAACCCTCAGACATGTTCAATATTGTTGAAATCAATAAGGGAGTAATATCCTTTGGTGGGTAAAAGTTAAAGGTCTGTCTAAAAGACAGACCAGAGTTTATATACACTTAAGTAGACTTAGGTACAAATGTGAGCTCCATCACTCATCGGCTGTGTGAATTTGGGCAAAGTCCTTATCCTTTCTGAGTCTCTTTTTTCAGCTTCACATTCGGGATACCTATACTTAGCCTATAGGAGAGCTGCAAGACGTGAGATGGTATATATAAACCATCAAGTTCAATGCAAAGTAGGCACCCCATAAGAGAAATAAAGATCCCTTACCCTGTAGTAATATTTGTTCACTTTGGGGACTGCTCATCTCGTAATGAAGAACCCTGTGATTGTATTATAAAACATCAGGGTCGTTCCAATGGTCCATTTAATCAATTGCTTCCTCAGAGGAAACAGATTTGGGTAAGCCCTGATTTTCAGGTCTCAAGCACGTAAGAGTGCCAGAATGTCCATGTCTTTGATATGGGAAAAAGAGCCACTGATTGATAAAAATTGGTCAGCAAGGGGAAGACACTGACTCTTACTGCTTTTGTTGCCAATCCAAAAGGGGCTATAGCTTCTTGGTGAGTTTTTAGTCAGAGACAACACCAAGAAAAATTCTCACACAAAGTGAAGATATTATTTGCAGCAAATAAGGAGGTCATGGTGATTCATTTCCCAAAGCCATGGCTCCCCCGCAAGGAAAGGTTAGTTCTTTTATTAGGGCAGGGGATGAATATCCAAGCAGGAAAGTTTTGTCATTACATATGAAGGCAGGCATAATCTCGCGTGTGCACAATTTGGAAACATGCTTCTTTCATGCATTGCCTGTTATGTTAATGGGGCCTAAGCTCCACCTGGGGAGGAGATTTTAGCATTGAAATGAAGCAAAGGTAATTTTTGGACACTATTTTGTCTGAGCAAGCTCCAGTCTTGTGGTCGGGCTTAAGGCTCAAACCAGTTCCAGGGGGCTGTTGATAATGTATCTTCTTGGAGCTGTCCACACCCTGAAAAGAAACAACTCAAAAAACAGCACTGGGTACTCTCTGCACTGGGGTTCCCTAGGAACACAATGGCCTCTCTTGATCTTATTCTTTGCACGAGCCACTCAAGGTCAGGGGCTGACCGATGACACTTTCCCTTTGAAACAGACTTGTGAAAACAGAATGGGAATCTTCTTTCCCTGAAGACCATCTTTTAGGAGAGCTGAGATTTCTTGTGATTGATGGATTTTGATGAGGGGATCCTCAGCAGAGAAATTTGTACTCATTTCAAAGAGTAAAAGAGAATGTGTCCAAGCGATGAGAAAATCCAGATGCTCAGTGGACCTCTGAGGCACTTGAGTCCTAACTTGGCTTTTCCCAATTGAGAATATTGCTGTTCTGGAGCTGGTCATTACTGATTCATCTCCGATTTCACTACCCCCAAAGAAGAAGGAGAATGCTTGAACAAATGCCAGTTGCTGTTTGGGGGGATTTTTACCATTCTGACGTAGTTTCAGAGGCGCCAACATCAAATACACCCAGAGTTGACAAAGGTCTTAGCCCAGCCTACCTACCACATTCCATCTTAGCCCACAAAGGATGTTCGATGGAAAGTAGGTGTCTGGGTCCCAGCCACAAGCCACTGCTCTCCAGGTGAAGCAGGGTAAATGAACAAATGTTAAAAACCTGGACCAGAGCAGTTGCTGACAAAATCTTCTCCCATGGAGCTGATGACCATTTAAGTTATGAAGGGAAAACTGGAGAGGAAAAAATATAATGAAGTAGTTAACGAAATCCCAAACTGGTTCCTTGAGACAGCTTAGAAGGTCTCAATAAGATCCCACAAACGTGGAAGGACCATTCTGTGAGAAACACGTACCAAGTACTCAGCACAGACTGCTACACTGTAAATGCTCAGTAAATGTTAGGAATCAATAACAATAATACTAATCATAACAAATAAGGAGGGAGATGAAGGAGTTGCTATAAGTTGAGCTCAAAAATTGTATGAGGCACGACACTAACATTTTACTATCTTGTCTCATTCAATTCTCACAGTAACCTTGGAAGAGAGATATTATAATGCCCATCACGGATAAGGAGACTGAGGCATAGGAACTTCAACAATCAGAAGAGAATGTTTGCAAAGTCCCACCACCACATTTACCCAACTACCAGCATCCGTACCTGTAGACGCTGCTTCCCTCTTGTTACTGTGGATGAACCGTCCATTTTCCCAAAGGTCACCTCTGCTACTCAAGGAGGTCACTGCAGCAATATGTCTGTGTCTTTCCTTCACCATCAGTAGTTCCTCCTGTACCACATCATTCTCAATATCTTTATGCTATTCGTTCTCTTATATTTAAAAGATACCCTCAGCTGATCCCATATCCCCCCCCCAGCTACTGTCCATTTATATGCTCCCCTCTGTAGCAAAGGTCCTCTCGAGAACTGTCAAAACTCATTGTCTCAATCCCCCTTCTCCAATCCAGTTTTTACTGCTGCCGCTCTACTGAGATGCCGCTCTCATCTGTCACCGACAGCCCCCACACTGCTGCGTTAGTCCTCTTCTTTCTTTGACCTGCCAGCATCAACTGACAGGTAATCACTCTACTCTTCTTGTTTTTTACTTTCTTTTTTTTTTTGCGGTACGCGGACCTCTCACTGTTGTGGCCCCTCCCGTTGCGCAGCACAGGCTCCGGATGCGCAGGCTCAGCGGCCATGGCTTACGGGCCCAGCCGCTCCGCGGCATGTGGGATCCTCCCAGACCGGGGCACGAACCCTCGTCCCCTGCATCGGCAGGCGGACTCTCAACCACTGCGCCACCAGGGAAGCCCCCACTCTACTCTTCTTGAAACACTTTCTTCAGTTGGCTCCCAGGACCCCAAGCTGCCCTGGTTTTCCTTCCACCTCACTGGCTGTCCCTTCCCAGTCTTCCCTACTAGTTCCCTTCTAGTTAATGGAGAGGCAGTGTTAGGAAGGGGTTTAGAAGCTCAGACTCTGAAGCCAGACACCCCACATTGGAATCCTGGATATACAACTCAGCAGGTGTATGACACTGGGCAAGTCACTTAACCTCTTTCTCCCCGTTTCCTAGTCTGTATATTAAGGGTAATAACAGTACTTACCGTATGGGGTTGTCATGAAGACTAAATGAGTTCATATGTGAAAGCACTCAGAGCAGGGTCTATAGTGCATAGTAAACACTTCCTGAGCGTTAACTATTTTTACTACCCACCCCTCAATTCAGGTGCCTAAGGGCTCAGTCCTTGGACACCACTCTTCGCTGGTGATCTCATTCTCTCTCATTGCTTTAAACAACATGTAGAGGCAGATTGAAATCCACAGTCAAGACCTCTCCTCTACAAGGTAGAACAAATGGCCTAATTAGTATCTTCTCTTACAGGGCTAGTGAGCATCTGAAACTTGATATATCCACAACCAAACACCTGGCTTTCTCAACTAACTTGTACCTCCCGCTGCTTTCATCTCAGTTAATGATGACTCCATCCTTCTAATTGCTCAGGTCCAATTGCTTTTAAAACTTGGAGCCAGCTCATACCATTCCTCTGCTCAGAACTCTCCAAAAGCTTCTCATCTCCCTTGGGGAAAAAACGGCCGATGTTCTTATTGACCTACAAGGGCTACTCCTCTCCATTCCCTCTTCTTATACCTCTTTGAGCTCATCTCCTATTACTCTTCCCATCACTCCCAATGTCCTAGACAGATAGCCTTCTTGCTGCTCTTTAAAGAGCACACCATTCTGCCCACCCCAGGGCCTTTGAACTTGCCATTTTCTGTGCCTGGAGCATTCTACCTCCTTGATTCACTTCTTTACTCTTTCCAGTGTCACTTTCTCAGTGGCACATTCCCTGATCACCCTGTTTAAAACTGCCCTCTTCCCAGCACTCCCTCTTCCCTAACTGTATTTTTCTCTGTAATATTAATCACCAAATAACATACTATATATTTCCTATTTGTGTGTGTGTGTGTGTGTGTTATTTGTCTCCCAAAGTTTCCCCCTATGAGAATGTAAGCTTGATGAAAGTAGGCTTTTTTAAAAACTGTCTCACTGCTGTTTACCTAGTGCCTAGAAGAGAGCCTGCACCAAATAGGTGCTTATTAAATATTTCTTCAACTGATGGATAGAATTAAGAGGATTAAACCTGTTGTCAGTGGTCACAGAGTTAATACATGATAGAATTGAACTTCTGCTTTTATAGCCCTTGCTCTTTGCAATGCACCAGCAGTGGCTCTACCAAAATGTTGTGTAAACTATTCTTGACTTAATGCCCACTAAAGCGATGTTTTAACTTTTAGTGACTGGTGGGTCTTATGCTATATTTCAGCAGTTTTAGGCTGCACATCTGTCATTGCTTGTTAACATTTCTATCAACAAAATACTTTCTGAGCTGCGAGTATATTTTACTAAAAGGAAGAACAGCCACTTTATTCCTTTGAACAGATTTATTGAAATCAACATTCTGGCTGAAGTGAGAATTTTTCTTATGGTAGATGTCTTTGTCCATTCAAAGATAAGAAGCAATCTGTAACCCTTTTTAAATTTCTTTTGTGCACCAAATTATTTGAGAAATAATAAACAATGCCCAGGCATAATTGAACTTTTGAAACATGTTTCAGGAGTAGTGGTTGAGTGCTACCAGGGACCAGAGACTCTGGGAGTTGGTTTTAACAACATGTGGGAAAATGAACTTGCTTTTTGTTTGTAACTTTTCATTTGTTGCTTTGAGGATCTCTTAATGTGGATAGATCTATCCATTGGGAAGAACTTGCTCATGGGCAGTATGCTAAGAGACCCTCCATTGGGAGAGGTGTCGCAGACATCTGGTTAGGAGTCAGAAATTCTAGGTTCCATTCCCAGTTCTGCCCCTGAGGATTTGGGCATCCTTGGGAAAGTTCTTCAGGACACTTGGTTCCATTTCTTTATCAATATAAAGAAGGTTGGGCAAGCTTATCTCCCATTGCTTTTAGGTCTAAATTTCTGTTAGACCATGAGTTCTGTTGTGAGGGTGGACATGCTCTGTACCGCAACCAAGTAACTGATAACTGAGTTTAAGCAGGTAGACTCTGGTTATAAGAAGAACAAACCCACTTGGTCTATGTCAGAAGGTATTAATCCATTCTTTTATCAAGTACCTGCTATATAGTTTCCATTCTGTTACATGTTGAGTGTACAAAGAAGAGTAAAACACAGTCTTTGTATTAAAGGGTTTCATAGCCTAGTATGGAATGTAGAAAATCACAAAGACAGCTATGAATGATTTGATAGTGGGAGAAACAGAGGAGAGACATTTGATTAAGTCTGGGATTTGGGGATGGCTTTTTGGAGGAAGTGACCCTTGAGCTGAATCTTGAAGAATGAGAAGGAGTTGTCCAGGAAGAGAAAGGTAGAAAAGGATGAAATTGGTGGTCCAGATGGAGAAAACATCACCTGTTAAGGATGAGAAATCTGCCAGAATTGACCATGTTTAACCAATTGAGATTTTGAGAGAGGAATCTGACTTTATATCTTATTTCTGTTATTCTCTAAAATATTTAAAGTCCTTGTCTTTGTTCATCACAGGGATAGGGAAAGAGATTTGGGTCTCAGAGTCTGTTCAGTGGTTTTGTGTACAAAAGAAGGCAAAGGAATTGACAAAAGTGAGATCTGTAAATTATCCTTACTCATCTTTGCTAATGTTGTTCTTGTGTTCTGCCACCCCTGATTCAGACTATTCTACTGAGTAAGTTACATAGGTGTATACAACCATTCAGAATGTAACATTCATCAAGTGTAGATGTGATGTGTCTGAATCAACCTTGCATGTGGAAATGTTTTATCATGAGGCCTAGGGTCAGAGACTAGTGCCAGACATCCTGGGCTTGAGTCCTGACTCAAAACACTTTCTTCATCTGTAAAATAGGAGAAAGTAATAGTACTTCAGAGGTTTCTGAACTAAATGATATAATCCATATAAAACTCTTAGCAGAATGCCTAGCACAGGGGAAGAGCATGGTATTTTCTAGTTAATTAATTCAGGCATCTGCACTTACACAGAAATCCTAAACTAATTTAGTGTTGGGTCACTTGACTTGATGTACTTCCCATATTAAACTATGAAAGTTGGAATTAAATTGTTAGGCTTTAACTGTAATGCAGAAACCATTGCTCAAGCAATTGTTAAAGCAATCCTATCTGATCTTAACTTGCCGATTTTCAGTTATTGGGTGACCACAGCCAAGACTGAGATACATGTTTAGCCAGGGGATTCATCAGCCAAGACTAAGGCTAAGAGATCTGTCAAAGGATGCTTCTTTCCTTAAAGTCACTTGACGTTTGCAAAGACTTTCCCATCTGAGTTTCTTAAGGACAGGGATTTGTCTTCAACTTTATATCTCCAATGCTTAGCACAGTGTGTGGCAATCATAGGTGCTTTGTGAGGTCTTGCACTGGCCTGCCACAGTGGGTGCCACTTAGACCTTGTAGATATTGAACTGTGTATGTCCACTGACTACTTATCATTGCAGAGCTACAGGGAAACTGTGCATCTATGATGCCAACTCACTGTTATAGAATGGGGGGCCAGTGTAGCAAGATGGCACTTAGATGCACAGCAAGACATTGGACCATGGGGAAGAGGCTGGCAAAGGCAGTTTTTACAACCTCTAAGGGAATCTTGTTGAAGTTTTAAGATCCATGTTGGAGGTTTAAGAGTCTTGATAAGCCTTTTTCAAGGACTTTCAAGATATGGCATGAGCTCATTACGGACAGGCAAAATCCCGTGACCACTGATCTGAGCGCATTCTTCAGAAGGAAGAGAGGACACTTAAGGCTGCACTTACTGAACCCCTGCACCAATATCTCCCAATCCAGTACTCTTCACAGAGAAAATATTCTTTCTGTTAATTCCTGTTAATTCTGACTTTCATAAGATATATATGTTAGATTGCTCATTTCTATCAAACTTAACCCAGTACTCTGCCGGACAATTTCATATGCTCAATACATTTCTATGGAATAAGTAAGAGCACGCATGAAAGAATGTTTTTGTCTCCATGGTTAAACAGGAGTCATTTTCCCTCTGTCTCCCCAAGATAGAAAATACATTAAACAAAGCAGAGGCCACTTGCTGATGTATTTTAGGCAGGAAAGGCCGTTGGCTCTCAGATTTCAGGGCTGCTGTGCGGCGCCTCCGGTTTCAGCAGGATGTCACGTTCTTAGTAACAGCATCCACTGTGCTTCTAACGAACAAACACCCAGTGACAAACACAGAGCCTCTGCTTTCCCAGGACCCGCAGAGGACGGAGGGGCCGCAGCTGGGAGAGACAGAACAAGCCCATATTTCATAACAATTACTCTGGATTATCAGGAAAGGTGGCAAGAAAAACTATTAGCAAGTTAGTGGAAAGAAGATTTATAGCTTGGCAGCTCAAAGGTGTGACAGGTTTCTACTCAGATGAAAAATCACTTCTTTGGACCTGAGAAAAGGGCAGGCTCAGCAGATGGGGATCCATCAAGGTAGCTTCACTTTGGAGCAACTCTCAGTCTCAATCTAAATGTCCCTGTAACTCCTGAGGACAAATGATTCCTACTTTTCTCAGGGAACATTGCAGATCCATAGAGTTGAACACACCACACCGCTGACATCCATGGTCGGGTCTCAGTCCTCGTTTGACCTATGGATAGCATTTGTCGTTATTGAATTACCTCTTCCTTCTTGAACGATTTCCTTCACTTTTAGGATTTCATTTTTGTTTTGTTTTGTTTTTTGAACAAATAAAATGAATTTTATTTAATTTTTATTTTTATTGGGGTATAGTTGATTTACAATGTTGTGTTAGCTTCAGATGTACAGCAAATTGAATCTGTTATACATATATTGGGTTGGCCAAAAAGTTCGTTCAGGTTTTTCTATACGGAAAAGTCTGAATGAACATTTTGGCCAGCCCAGTACATATGTCTACTCAGGTCTTCACTCTGTTTTGATTGTCCCATTACCTCACAAGTCCCTTTCTTAGTTTTCTATGTGAATTCCGTGTTTCTGCCCCACCTTTTACACTGGGGTTCTCCTGTTCTCTGCTCTCCATCCACAACCCCTCCCTAAGGACACTCATCCAACCTCCAGCCGTCCAACACCCTCTGAAGCCTGTGGGATACACTCTTGACTCAGCGTGGACCTCTCGCCTGAACTCCAGGCTAATCTGCTGAGTTGTCTACTTGCTATCAGCACGTGGATGTTTACTAAAATGCATCTCCAATGAACACAGCTTCAACCAAATGTTTGATCCAGCCCCCTCCCACTGCCAAGCCGACTCCCTCTTGAGTCAAAACCGTCTTAGATTTGTCAGATTCTGAATCTTGCAGTTATCCTCGTCTTCTTGTTCCTTTCATATCCCAATGTACCCCTCATTTCAAATGTGATCTGCTCCACTGCCCTCCCTCCCACACTGCAGCCCCGGGCCTGAGTCCCTTGGTTGTCTCTTGCCGAGGCTGTGAACAAGCCTCTTAACTGCTTCTGCCTGGGACCTTACCCAGCAAGAGGGAGCCTTTAAATAGGTGATTCTGATGCTTAACACAAAGTCAGAGTGATCTTTTTAAATTTAACTTCCAATTCTTGAATCTCTCAGAATAGAAGCCACAGTCCTGAGCTTGGCCTTGAGGCCGTGAGATCTGGTCCCTCTGACCCCAGCACTCACCCCTCACTCCGTCCTTCCTTCACCCAGTCACACTGGCCTCCTTTCTTGTCCTTAAGCATGTGAAGCAGGCTGCCCCCCCTCAGGACCTCGCACTTGCTTTCTCCTCCAGGTGGGTGTGGCACACAATACTCTTCTAATTTTCAGGACTCATTGCCTCTCTTTCTTCGTATTTATCCTCCAATGTTGCTCCTCAGGGGAACCCTCCTTGGTCACCCTGTGTAGGAGAGCATCCCCTCTCCTGCAGCAGATGACCCCACTTCTGCTCTTCTTTCTTGTGAAAGAACTGAGTATGAGTGGGTAGGAGGGAGGGGAAGAGGAGAGAGAAAAAGAAAAATACAGAGAAGGGAAGAGGCACACATTAATATTGCAAAATATCATCCAATCACAATAGAAACTGGGAAATGAGGAGGGAGAGAAGCCGGTTTCATGATGGGTTTGGGGCACACTGAGTGTGGGGGGCTGGCAGGACTCCAGGGCAGAAATGTCCCTGGTCAGTTGTTTCACAGGTGAAATTCTTCATGTTACCATGGCACCGAGGACAACTGGGCAGGCAGCTTGTCTTGTCAAGTTAGGACTTGAAGGACGTGGGAGGCTTCAAGGAGTTGCAATCACAGTGCTTAGGATGGTGTGAAGGCAGCCCCCCTTATGGCCCCCTTATGGCCAACATTACATCCTCACCATCCCTTGTGTATGCACGACACTTCAGAGTTTGCAATTTGCTTTCATCCATATGCCTTCACGTGATGTTCACCACCCTGTGACTTCATCTGGACGAGCATCACACAACCACATTGCAGAGGAGGAACTGTTCTCTGTGCAAGCCCGCAAGAAGGGGAAAAGGAAGCCACAGCTGTCAGAAACACAGTCCTCCAATCTCCTGTCAATGCTCTCCCACACTTTCTCTCTCATAGCCACTATTTTAGGATGGTTCTTAACTTGGGGTTCTTAACGATGGGCTTGGAGAGTCCAGAACTCCCTAAAGTTGTAGGAAATATTGGGTCTGTCTGTACACATACATTGTATTGTTTCCCTTGATTGACGTTTCCATGGCTTTTATGAGATACTAATATAGTCTGTAACGCCAAAATGATTAAGATCACGGTGCATTAGGGCACTGTTCCTTAAAGTGTTTGACCTGGGCCACCAACATAAACAACAACAAGAGCAAACAACAGCAACACCAGTAATATTTGTTAAAAACATACAACAGTGCTTCCTGGACCTCACCCCAAGTTATTCAGTTGGGACTCTCTGGGTATAACCAGGAATCTGCTATACTAGCAGATATCCCAGGGAGTTTTAGGCACGCAAATAATTCTGAACTAACTTCCATCTTTGTTGGCTGAAGGTGACATGGAATGAATCTCCAAGTACGTTTTTAAACTCAGGCCCCCAAGGCTGTGAGTTATGGGACCCTCACCACCATCAGCAGTTTTGCCACCGCAAGGATCAGATTGGCTCTAAGGAAGCCTCCAGACCATGCAGGACCCAGCAGGTCTTTCCTGGGCTCCTACTGAGGAGCAGTGAGCAGGGCCCTGATCTCCCAGGTGTTTTTCTCCTCTGCCAGGTCTTTTCTCCAGTCCGAGCATCCATTCCTGTGCAGCTCCAGCCACCAATTGGACTTGGAGGCAGGTGCTGGTTATCAGTGTTGGATGGAAGAAGACCTTCTTGGGCTGTTCCGGAAGCTGTCTCACTTATGGGTACAGTAGAACAAGGGCCAGCAAACTTTTTCTGTAAAGAGGCAGATAATAAATGTTTTAGGCTTTGTGGGCCATCTGGTCTCTGTTGCTACTACTCAACTCTGCCAATTTAACTCAAAAGCAGCCAAATGCAATATGAAAATGATGGGCGTGGCTGTGTTCTCAGGAAGCTTGACTCAGAAAAACAGGCAGTGGGCTGGACTGGGCCAGTGGCCCCCCTACTTTGCCAACCCCTGCAGTGGAAACTAGATAGAGGCCCAATCGTCTTGATTTCCTATTTTTCTGATAAAGGGAAGCAATGAGGCGAAGAGTCCAAAGCAAGTGAAAATGTCCAAAACAAGCGTAAACCCCACATTCCACTCACTCCATCTATGACTATGGACAGCATTACACTCTTCTTGTGGCTGCAGATTCCATTTTCCAATTATGTTTTGCTCAGGATATTAATATGGGTTTAGATTCTCCGAGCAGACCCCACCTGGGGCTCAGGACGGGGCCGAGAGTGAATGTGGAAAGCAAAGTGATCCAGGCAGGCCTCGTGTTAAAATTAGCTGCAGGTAATTGAGAAAAGACTGTCTATGACCTGCCAGTGAGGGTGAGAGATGCCCCC
This sequence comes from Monodon monoceros, assembly GCF_005190385.1. Taxonomy (NCBI): domain Eukaryota; kingdom Metazoa; phylum Chordata; class Mammalia; order Artiodactyla; family Monodontidae; genus Monodon; species Monodon monoceros. Next base: position 5,204,996 of record NW_021703786.1, on the reverse strand, counting down.
ATGAGTGTCTGTATGTTTATTAAATTTGAAAATGGCGTCTCTTGTCTTCATTTACCTGGCCCCCAAATGCCTGTGTTCAAGCAGGTGAAAGTCAGGAGGGCAGGGGGGCCTCCACTGACCTGGGGAGGATGAGTTCTACCTGCCAGAGGTGGGAACACATGGTGGGGGAGAGAATTCAGATGTACTGATCATCTCTTATGTGTTAGTCATGCTGTGACCTGCTTTACAAATAATGATAATAACAGCTAATATTTATGGAGCGCTTGCTCTCTACTAAGTGTTTTACATGAGTTATATCATTTGAGTCTCCCAAAGACCCCACAGATTAAGTACTATTATTATGCTCTTTACAGAGATTTAGGGTAATAACTTTCTCAAAGTCACAGAATCATTAAAAACAAGCAGTAAGACTCAATAGTGCCCACTTTTAAACACGTGGTTAAATTGCTCCCATATCTTCTATTTCATAGAAAACCTCCTCTGAGGGTGGTATTACCAGTGGTATTAGTTGCATTGTACAGGTGAGAACTCTAGAACGTGAGTGAATTTCCCACAGCTACACACAAAGTCAGGGTTAGCCTCCAATCCAGGTCTGTCTGACTCCAAAGTTCAGATTCCTTTCACTGCTAGCCACTACCTAGGGTCCTAGGCCAAGCCATTCATCCACCTAAATCTCTACATCTTTTCCTGCCAAGTTGGGGTAGCAGTGTTGGTCTTGTCTACCTCCCAGACTTGAGAGAGAGCTCAAATAACAATCCTACACTTTCAAAATGATGTGCTTTAAAAATGGTAAAACAAGAGGGGATATATTTATACGTACAGCTGATTCATTTTGCTGTACAGCAGAAACTAACACAACATTGTAAAGCAACTATACTCCAATAAAAATTAATAAGAAAGAATGATAAAACACTGACTAGTTGTAGCGTATTGGTAAGAGATATGAGCTTTGGGTCTGACACTTGCCAGCTGGGTGACCCTGGACAAGTTCCTGAGTCTCTCTGGTTTTAAGTGTTTTTATCTGTATAGTTGGTATAATAATAATAATAATAATACCTCTCCCACTACGCTGTTGTGAGGATAAAATGAGATACTGTTAGAGCTTGACACCTAAGAGACCAAAACGGTGTCATTCCTTTTTAATTTTATATTAGTTAGAGAGATCAAAGAATCCAGAGGTATTGGAATAAACGATTAAGGACTGTGGGAGCACAATTACAGTAGAAAAGTCAATGGCTCAGAAAAAGTTGTTGGGTAGAGATCACGTCACAACCTCTCCTTCTGACTGGATGGCGCCTTTATTCTTGTTCCAGATGCCTCCACAGCTGTGGTCCTATGAATATGTTAGCAGACTATATCAGAGTCTATGAAAATTACTCCCCTGGGCCCTACTGAGTGATCTCTTTGCATCATTTAGTAATGCATATAGTCATGAAGTCTAGGTAAACAGCATTTGCAACACATGCAGGAGTGAGTGGGAAAATCCCAGTCTTGGTTTCCAAATAATGGAGAAAAGGGAAGAGGCTACAGACCCAAGTCCCTTGCCTCCTGGCCAGCTGGCAGCCTACTAAGACATGAAAGATTGGGGATTCCTGTTGGTTTATGCGACCTTTGTTGGAGGCCAGGTAATTAGTCCAAATACAGACACCCTGACCTGCAGATTGTGCTCCAAAGTCTCCTTGCAAACCATCTCGTTGGAATTTATGACACACTCCACCTCTACACAAACAAGATGGTGGTTTGCTTCCCAGGCCAGCTCTCATATGATGGAACTGAGGAATGGTGGCCCTGGAGCAGTCATCATTAGGACTAATGGTAGAATTTCAGCCTTTGTTCCACAGGGAAGTGCATTTCATGTCACACAGCAAAACAGGGACATGAAGGCCAGGAAGGCTTGAATCACCACCTGCAGCAATATCAGCCACTCAGTGCCATGCAGAGAGCCCGAGATAACAGGTATGAAAGCACTAAACAGATGCGAGGCACTTCTGTCATTGCTGTTGTAGTGGTGAGGACAATGGTATTAACTTTCCACTGCAACCAAAAAGCCACCCTGGGCTTCCCTGGTGGCACAGTGGTTGAAAGTCCGCCTGCCGATGCAGGGGACAGGGTTCGTGCCCCGGTCCGGGAAGATCCCACATGCCGCGGAGCGGCTGGGCCCGTGAGCCATGGCCGCTGAGCCTGCGCGTCCGGAGAGGCCACAACAGTGACAGGCCCGCCTACCACAAAAAAAAACACAAAAAAACAAAAAGAAAGGCACACTATGTGTTTTGAGAAGAGGATGCGGGAGCATTAATGTGACATATCCTTCTCCCTTTGGGGGACTTTGGAGGAATTCCCTCTATATAAACCCCTTTATACCACTGCTGTTGGAAGACTGGCACTTTTCTTAAACCTGGACTACAATCATAACAGCCCTCTACACTGAGCGCTGTCCGTGTTCCAGGCATTGTGAGATATACATTTATTATTTTGAGTACTTATAAAACTATGAAAGTTAAATACTACACTACTATTTTACTGGGGAGGAAATTTAGACTGCAACAGGCTTACTCATTGGCCCAAGGTCACATAAGTAGTAAGTGACAGTTGGTATTAGAACCCAGGTCATTTTGACTCCAATACTACCCTTTTTCTACTACATCATAAACTTCTGTTTCCTTAGCCTTTCTCCATTATATTTTCTTTCTAAACGGGTCAGTTGGAAGAGCCACTTGCCCTGTGTTAAGCTTAGAGACCACGGAGTTCTGCTAAAACCTGGTTCTATCTGTTTGCCCAATTATCCAATATCATCACATGACCCCTCATATACTCTGTTCTGTCGAAGAGCTTGAGGAAAGGATTGCAACATGAGTATGTTTTATGATAGTCCCTGGTGACATTAGTGGCTTTGGATAAGGTTTCAGGGTAATTCTTTAGGCCATTGTTCTATACCCACTTCCTTTACCAGCTGTCAAGGTAGTTCATATCAAATTCTTCTTAATGGGGGGATCCATTTCTACCTCTACCTTGCCCCCACCAACATCCACACACACACACAAACACACACATCCACACACACTTTTTCACACTGCTTTCAAATGACTCCTTATAAATTAGCTCTTTTAGTTTCCTTTATGGTGGAGAAGAGATCTACCCATGGGAAGAAAGTTAAAGAGACGTAGTTTATAATACTAGGGCTATATCACTTCTGCTTCGGTCTTTACAATGTGCTCTCCCTAGTTTTAAAAATTCTCAGAAAAAGTTTAATCAATAAATAAATCAATAAAGTGGATGCCTCATTTTCTTCTATCCCAGAATCCTGCAGTTGCTAGAATTATTTTCCTGTATGCAAAGGAAAGTAGACATGTCTCTCTCTATAAGAGTATTTGCATAACCACTTCTGGTGGTTATAGCAGTACACCTATTTACCCCTTTTTTCTATAGAGAAAACATATTCTGTTCATAGTCTGGTTCTGGTCTGCCTGGAGGCACATGGCATCAGCTTCTCCCAGTATCATTGCCCTTGTATCCTCAGTTTGAGGTAGCTCTCTGCTTCTTGTACTCTTGTGTTCTTATGCACCATGTCTTATATTGAAACATTTTTGTGTGTTTGTTTTTGTTTTGTTCAGTGTGGTGCATTTGTTATAACTGAGGAGCCAATGCATTACAATGAACTAAAGTCCATAGTTCACATGAGGGGTCACTTTTTGTGTTGTGCATTTTGTGGATTTTGACAAATATATAATGACACATATCCACCATTACTCTATCAAATAATTTCACTGCTCTAAAAATCTCCTGTGCTCCACCTGTTCATCCCTCTCTCTCTCATCCCCAAGCCCTGGAAGCCACTGATCTTTATATTGTCACCATAGTTTTGCCTTTTCCAGAAATTTATATACTTTATGTAGCCTATTCAGATTGGCTTTGAAACAGTATTTTAATGTTTAAAAATCAGCAAAACTAGCTTTCAGATTCTCTAGGAGTGGTCTTCCAATCTGCATTAATTTTACAAGCTTCCTGAACAAAGGCGAATGGAGAGTGATGATTTTGCTGCTGCTACCAATTTCTGGGTTGTTGCAAGAATGTTTTGAAAAGTGAAGTGTTTTGCTCTGGAGAGTTGAATTAATCATTTCCCCCAGTTCCATGATCCTTGGCTCCTTCAAGGCTTCTCATCCTTATTTGTTTGATATTTTAAATTCATCCATCTATCCATCCATCCATCCATCCACCCATCCATCCATCACATTCCATTCTAATTCTGTTGCACTGCCCAATCCCGCCATTCTAACATGTTGAATACGAATCTCTGAATTTTGTGTATCCTTGTAAAATGCAGTGTTCTTATTGTGTGAATGTTTTACATTTTTTTTGAATGGCACTGTGCTAATGGTCTCATTATGTTTTTATATTCTCTGGCTGTTGCTAGTAAACAACCTAGCCTGTTGCTTCTTCCTACTAAATAGTATCCAGATGGGCATCTTTCCATTTGCCTGTTTCTCAGCACCTAGGTTCTCTCCCCACCAGCAGTATGATGATGAACAATTCAGAAATTTTTACAGTTTTCGAGTGTAGAAACCCATGAATCATCATGGTCCCTGCCTCAAAAACAACTTGAAGGAGAACCCAGCACTGTCCTTTAACAAATTCAAGAAATAGATTCAAGTCCACAAGAGCTTAAGGAGAAAATGAATATTTTACTAAGGATTCAGTAGAAAGACAAAAATGAGGATGAGCCAGTTATCCTCTGTCTGTCCACCTCTCAAGGGCCCCTCACAGCAACTCTACCTTGGTCCTCTGCCTCTTCTGCAGCCCCAACATTTACATTCTTTTTCAGTTGTAGAGGGATTTAGCCCTGAGACTCCCCCAGTAGGTCTCTTCACTTTCTTCCCCTGATCTGCAAATAAAAGATCCTCTCAGGGAGATGTCTGCTCCTTTCTAGAATGTGTGTGTCCGGTGGTGGGATCACACATGGGATTACAGTTATGCTTTTTGCATGCTTCGTGTGTTAGCTTACTTTCTTGAAATAATAGATACATACCAAAATTTTAAACTGCAGTGAGCACACAATTAGAAGACATCATCCCACTAGGCGTCTGTAATTATTATGTATGTTAACTTTCATCATGCTTTACATAAATTAGCATAGATTCTTCTCTAATCAGCCCAATGAGGAAAATGACATTTATTTCATCATTTGCGTATTCTGTTTATAAGAATTTATTATGTACCAAACACCTCTATGTTCTATGATTTGCAAACGATGTTTGATGTTTTCTTCAGTCCCTAGAAGAGCCCTCTGACATTCTTTACAATCCCATTTTGTAAATGAGAAGCTCTAGGCCCAGACTGGTGATGCACTTCCTCAGTCATGGAGGCCCTGTGCCAGGAGGAGGTTGGTCTGCGGACTTGCCTGGGTCTTCACAGCTTAATTGGTTAAAAAATTAAAAGTAGAATAATCCATTCAGCAATGAGGGAAAGCATTCCATCTCCCTTGACAGTCAGTAGAATTTAGAATCACGCATGCACAGATTTTGAGAGCCAAAGGGCATGCTCACACATGCTCCTAGTGGGATGTTATTGATAATTTGGGCAAGAAAATTTTTCCTCGGGCAATACTGTCTCTAACATCAATTGCTATTAGTGTCCCTGGAAGCCACCTTCAAATGCTAAGAAAACTCTTCATTTATTGTGACCTCTCAAAATATCCCTCAGAGTTCCTCCGCCCCCCACATTCAGATGAGGAAAAGCTGAGGCCTAGGGAGATGAAGTAACTGAGTCACACAGGGTTTCAACTCTGCTGCACTTCAGATTTAAAGCACTTTAGGTGCTTTAAAAATATCAATGCCCTAATCCTACCTCATACCAAATATATCAGAATATCTGGGTGAGGGCTGGGCACGGACATTTTAAAAAATCTCCCAGGTGATTGAAATGACTAGCAGAGTGATTAAGAGACTGAGCTTTGGAGTCCTCCTTTCTAGGTTCAAATCCTAGTTCTCTTATTTACCAGCTGTGCAACTTTGGGCAAATTGCCTCATATCTCGGTGCCTCAGCTTCAAAATATAATCACTAGTGTTTAGTTCATAGGATTGTTGTCAGGATTATGTGAATATGGAAAAGTGGTTGGCAAATAGCAGTAGTAAATGTCCACAATTATCACCATCCTCATCGTCATTCCTGTCTCCTTATCTCCTTACTGATGCTCCCTTCCCTAAGAGTTTGCTTATTTTTGAATGGTTTATTGATAAAATACAACCCTTGGGTCTGCAAACTCAGCCCTAAATCTGCATGGAGGCTAGGAAGGAGAGCCAGGTGTAAAATGAGGTCCTTAAGCGGGAAGGATGCAGCAGGGAAGTCCTTCAGTACTGAATTATCTTGGATGTTACCAACCTTCCCCAGTGGGATAGAGGATTCAATGAACTGCACTGAAAGGAAGAAGGGTCATTGACACCCATCTGGCTAGAGTTCCTTTCTGGAGGAACCAACCTGGAAGTGTGAAAAGTCAGACAAGCCTTCAAATCCTGGCTCTGCAGCTTCCTAGCTGTGCGATCCTAGGTATGTTACCGAAACTCTTTGAGTTTCAGTTTCTCTGGTGGAAATAAAACAGCCTGCAATGCAGTATTATTGTGGTGATAAAATCAGATAATGTGGGTAATGCTCCTGGCACAGAGAAAATGCTCACCAAAACGTCAGTTTGCTTCCTTCAAATACTTCTTGGAGGCTGTTCCCCCTTGCTCTCACCACCACCCCTCCCCCTTCCCTCATTCCTTTCCCAGCCACCCTGGAGGCTTGAAAACAGAATGGAGTTAAAGTCCCTCATGTTAGACTAACAAATGCACAAGGATTGAAGTGGTTTAGGAGAACTGTTTAAGAGTTAATGAGACTCTCCTTGATACCAAGAGGGGAAAGGCAGGGAGAAAAAAATGCGCATAACTCATAAAAATAGTTTTGCTTCCAAAAAAGAGGTAGTGTGCCTTTCTTCCCTTTGTCTCTTGTTTAACTCAGCTAGTCATTCCACTGCCAGTTTCCGGCTGGGCCCACTCTGTGCAATATTATGGGCTGTTGTCTGGAGAGAATAGAAAAGAAGAATTTTGGACTTCAGCTCTAGAGCTTAAGCAAAAGTCCTGGAAGAGCTGCTACTTTGGACATTGAGTTTGGAACTGGAGTATGGCAAAGCCTAGACCTTTAAACTGAAGGACAGCCTGAAACTGGGTCCTATGAAGCTCAAGACAATAGTGGATGATAACAGCATGAAACCCCGAGGCTTAGTTTCCAAATCCCTTTGTCCTGAAATATCTCATTTGATTCCCATATTTGTTCTAGGAAGACAGACATCTTCATGTTACAGATAGAGATGCTGACAGTCCGAGAAGTTAAACTTATTGCCCTGGGTCATGGGGGATACCAAGTGACTGCAGACTTATTCAAGTCTAAGGTGGCTGACTTTAATTGCTATTTCTAGAATTCCCATTTATCCTGAACTTTACAAAGCAGCATGAAAAATTAGTACCACTCATAAATAGTCTCCCATTTCTCTTCTGAAAACATGGGAAAATCATACTTCTCTGGCTCCTGAAGGCATGGCCATATGACTTACTTTAGCAAATAAAATGTGAGCAAAGTGTAATGTGTAGAATTCAGGCAAAACCATTTAATGCCAGTGAGAGACTCTAGACCAGGAGTCAGCAAACTATGGCTTGCAAGCCCAATCCAGCACACTACTGGTTTTTGTAGATTAAATTTTGTTGGAGCATGCCACACGCATTTGTTTTCATATTACCTAAGGCTATTTTCATGATACATTGACAGAGTTGAGTGGTTGTGACAGAGATCTCCTGGCCTGCAATGTCAAAAATATTTACTATCTGGCCCTTTAAGAAAAGGTTTACCAGCCTCTGTTCTAGACAGTTCTTCCCAGCCAGGTCAACCAAGGAGTCTGAGGGTCCCAATGACACAGGTAGAAGCTGGTGGAAGCTCCTTCAAACTGGATCACTTAGCTTCGGCCTGAAGAACAGTTGGCCTGGAGAGTTGTCGAGACCCATTGCAGACTTTATGTGAGTTAAAAATAAGCCTTTGTTGTGTTAAGCACAAAATTTTGGACTTTTTTTTTCAGTGTGACGTAATCTGGCCTCTTGACTGATACACAAGTTGAGTTAATAAAGGCTAAGGATAAAAGGAAAATACACTGGTTAGAGTCTGTTAAGTGTCAGATGCATTGACAAAGTTGGATATTGGGTGATGGAAATGGATATGGGAGGGGCGGATGGGTGTTCCTGCTTTGGGGACTGGCACATCCTGTGATTTTAAAATAGAAAGTTCTGGGCCAGAGATTGTGGGCAAGTTTGCATTGTTGACAACTCTGCCCACTGGTTTTAAGGTCAAGGGAATTTCCAGGTGTGACTCATGGATTGAAAATAGTCATGTTTCCCTAAAAAGTTTTGTGAATCAAATTTCTGCATGAAGATTTTGACTGTTGATACATTCAGGGCAAAATGGGCTCCCATTTCTGAGCTGTTATTTAAGGTAATACTCTGTAGGAATCTTCTGCTTCTCAGGATTGACTATTTAACCTCCTATCATGTCTGATGCTCAATACTGAGCAAAGGCTAACTCACGTGTTGTATCTCTGTTGGAAGACTGACCCCTCTGGACCAGATTTAGTTGGTATTTGCATATGATTCTCAGTTCCAGTGCAGCAAGATTAATAAGAGCTGGTTTACTGGCTTTAGAATTCTTACAAGTGAATAAAAATTCTCGCTCAGCAAAGAAATGAGCGTCTCTTTGACTTCTAAGTTCACTAAGTGTCCCACCCAAAGGAGTTTCTGTCAAGATACTAAAAATGGATTTCTATACAGTTTGAAGTAAATTCAGCAATTTTCCAGGGACACAAATTGCCTGGATGGAGGAATAATTTTGATATAGTGCATCCTGACCTGTTGCATGTGACATGCTTGGACCAAAAGGGCTAAGGACAAGGTGATTTAGACCTAAGATCTTGAATGAAGGCTGACAAATGAAAGACCTTAGATGTGTTCAGTGGAAGTAGGAATGGTCAGCATGGTTCCTACAGGCATGGGTTACCTGATGGGTAAAACAAATCTAACATACGTAACTCACAGTGGCCCTCCCAGGGCATTCAACTTACTAGATTCAGCATATCTACCTTCTCTAGCAAACATTGTCCTGCCTCTGAGGTTGGTCTCAGAAACTTCTGGTGTAGGCAAGTGCAGTATAAATAAGGAGAGGGAGAGGATAAAAGCCTATTCATTGGATAAGGCTTAGATGGGGAGGTATAGAGAGCAGGAGGAATAATATTGGCTCCAGATGGATCTTGAAGAAGGGTTGCTTAATCAGTAGAAGTCATGGTGACAGAGACATAATTCAGAAACCCCACAGACAACCCCCCTTCCTGACCTCTACTGATTTGTAAAGATAGAAACTTCTCCTCACTCCCTACCACCCTAGAAGAAGAAATGAGAAAGAAAATGCTTCATTAAATAAATTTTTATAAAATACTACAGTCTTATCTTAGTCTTCACAACTGAGAGTGGCAAAGAATCAAGTAATTACTTTTTTTTCCTAAAATCTCTTCCTCATACAAAAATTATTAATAAACAGTTCAGAAGACACGAAGGAACAAGATTCAGGACACTACCAGGGACTATAACTGGAGACCCAAATTCTTGTCAAGAGAACAACTGAAATATATTGTAAATATGGTGGCCTCGTTAACACTCTATTAAGCTCAGCTTGATATCAGTGCAGGGCTGCTTTCCTTTTTCTCCAATTAGGGTCATCTTCCCAATAATTATAGCACATCACAAATACCCACTTTGGGTCCACAGAATGTTCTCCTTACTTTCTGTATTTTATTAATCCATTTTTCTGTCCTGTGCCTGATCTGAGAATCCAAAAATAGCTCATGCATTTGAACTTGTAGATTGCTGGTGTCAGACTCTTAACCGCTGGAGCCGAGCAGGGAGCAGCCTCCAGATGGTGGAAGGAGACCATAGCCCACACACCTCACGAGGCACAAGATGATCCTGAACTGCTTTAATTTGGGAGGGGCAGGGTCGTGTGGGAAGGAGTGTGCACATTTCACTGCATACCTAATTTCATTAAAAAATGGGAAACCAAACACACAACAAAGGGGATGGGAGTCAGGAAGAAAGGTCCTGTTTCTATGACAACTGGAGGAGTGCATACATCATCACAGTGAGAGGTCTGAACTGGGGCAGGAGTGCTGACAGCTTCATCTAAGCCCTGTCATCAGGTTTTCCCTTACCCTGTGATGCCTTTATCAGTTTCCCTCTGCCTCTCTAAAGTCCTAGAATGAATGGGGACCAGGCACCTTCCCGCTAACAGGTAGGGATGGTCTGCCAATATTGCTTGACTTTCACTGTTGCAGAGGGACATAGAAGATAGGAGCTTCCTTCAGATTATTTACCAACCTGAGCACCTGGATTAGAGTCCCAGGCTGTCACTTCTGTGACTCTGGAGATTCCTTTTCTCACTCTCACCTCCTAAACACATGTATACTCCTGCACGCATACACACACACAAACACACACAGACACACACACACACACACACACACACACACACACACACAGAGTGAGTCTCCACTAGGGTTCCTGGTAATGTGCATCCATGGACAGCTGCACCCAAATGCATTACCCTGACATGTACATATTCTAGTTCCTCATAGGGAAACCGTTTCAGCTCTCAGCCCATTACACCATGAAATCACATTTTTGAGGCAGATCCTTTAATTCAGCAATTCTCAACCCAAGCTACACATTAGAATTATCCATAATGGTTTTTTAAATGTTCTGATGCCCAGATCCCACCTCTAGGCTTGATATATCTGTATTTTTCAGAACACATGCCCCTAAAGTGATTCTAATGTGTAACCACAGAGTTGCGTACATTATGCTAATTCATTCAGCATCAATGTACTTATAGTTATTTGTGTGCTGGGTCTTAGATCTGAAGCTGAATAAAGCACAGGAGTTCCCAGTCTACTGGTGGGAGATAGAGGTGTAGACATATAAGTGCATGAAGTGCCGGGCAGGTCCTGGGCAGGTCTGTTTAAGTCAAGTTGGGGATATATGAGTACATGGCTCTGTTTGGGGAGGGTCAAGAAAAACAACACGGAGGAGAGGATGATACTAGACATCAAAATTGAAAGATGTGTTTACATTTTATAGATGAACGAGAGCAGAAAAACCATTCTGGATAGAGGGCAGTGTGACAGAAGGCACAAAGGGCATGATACAGGAACTGAAATATGTTGGTACATTGACTTGTAGGTTTGAGGGGTGTTTTGTAGCTAGAGATGATTTCTGATTAGTAAAACTTAAGATAGATCAGAAGAAAAGATAGAGATTAAAGTATATAGAGAGAAAAGGATAAAAACTACCAAAATTTTTTTAAAAACCAGCACAAGAGATATATGGTCGTGGTATAAAAGTCTAACATAAGTGTAACTGGAACCCCAAAAAGAAGGAAGAGAGACAATGGAAAGAAGCAACATTTGAAGAGATGATGGCTGAGATTTCTGAAATTATAGAAGCATCAAGCCACAGATTCAATTAAGTACTATGAATCCCAAGCAGAATAAATACAAATAAAATAAATCTACATTGATCATAATAAAACTGTTGAAATATAAAAATAGAAAAAAAGATTAAAACCACCAGAAAAAAAAGAAATATTTCCTTCAAATCAATAAAATAAAACTGGCAGCTGACTCAACAGAACAGAAGCCTGAAGATTGTAGAGTGATAAGTGCCATGAGTTAAAAGAAAATAACTGCCTGACACTGACCATCAGCAGATCCCACTACAGGAAATAATAAAGTTCTTCAGAGAGCAGGAAAAGGATTCCAGATAGAGGCATAGAAATGAAAAAAGTAGGAAGAACAATAGAAAAGGCAAATATGTGAGTGAAAACTTACTATGTAAAACAATAGTAACACACATGACAGAATTATAAACAAACAGAATCAAAACACATGGCAATAAAAACACATAAGTTGGAAGGGGCAAGGGGAAATGGGATTAGTTTGTTTAAAGTTCCTGTATTGTCTGGAAAGTAGTACTAATTCATATTAGATATTAACAAATTAAAACCATATGTTGTGATCTTGAAGGTAAACACTAAAAGAACAGTAAAAGAAAGAAAAGACTGCAAGCTAAATTGGAGAGCAGATGAAATAAAAATTTAAAAAATAAATCCATGAGTGGGTAAGAAAGCAGAGAAAAATCAAAAGAGATAAGGTGCAACACATAGAAAGATGATAAATTTAAACTCAAATATATCTGTAATTACATTCGTTTTGAACTAAGTTTCCAATTAAAAGACAAATATGAACAGACTGAATGAAAAAAATAGAACCGATTTTATGGGGTTTACAAGAGAAATACCTTAAATATAAGGATAAAAAGGTTTGAAAGGAAAAGGAAAATTTTCAATCCAAGGTATTCATCTAAGAAAAACTAAAACATATGTTCACAAAAAGTCTTGCACAAGGATCCATAGATGCTTTGTTCATAATAACCCCAAACTAGAAATAGTTCAGATGCCCATCAATAGGAGAATCAATAAAGAACTATGTATGCATAGTGCACACTTCTCAGCAAAATAGCACTGATAACATGTAACCAATAAATGAATGATAACATGTAACCAATAAATGAATGAATCTCCAAAGTATTATGTAAAAGAAACCAGACATAAAAAAATAAAGAAAAAAGTCAATATATGATCATTTTAAAACAATAAAATTCAACATCCATTCATGATACTTTTAGTGGACTAAGAATAAAGGGAAACATCTTTAGTCTGACAAAGAATATCCACAGTAATCTACTATATACTAAAAGGAGATGTAACAAAAGCTTGCCCTCTGAGATGCTGAACAAGACAAAGGAATTTACTCTTCTCCTTAATACTGTACTGAAAGTCCTAGACAGCTAAGAAAGCCAAGAGAATAAATGTAATAGAATCAGAAAATAAAATAAATAGTGATTACCTGCAGATGTCCTGATTATGTATGTACATACAAAAGAATCACCAACTATTAGAATGAATTAATGAACTTTAGATACATTGTCAATATGCAAAAATTAGCTGTATTTTTATGTAACAATGAAGTCCAAAGCGTTCCTTTATTCATGATTAAGTATTAACAAGATCAAATACTAGGTGTAAATCTAACAAAGATGAGTAAGAACTCTATACAGAATGCCAGGTTTTTGTTTTTGTTTGGAGAAGATGAAGGAGGCATAAATAAAGAAGGGATATACCATTTTCATGGATTGGAATATTTAATATTGTAATGACATCAATTCTACACAAATCGATCTACAGACTCAGTGCAATCTCAGTTGAAATCCCAAGAGATTTTGTTATTGCTTTTTGTTTGTTTTTGACAAGCTACTCCTAAAAATTCTCTTAGAAATAAAAAGGCCTAAGAAAAGCCAAGAAAATATTTTTTGGTGGCAATTGACAAGGTGACTGTAATTTTCATATGGAGATCCAAAGGGCCAAGAGTAGCCAAGACAATGTTGAAGAAGAATAATTTTTTAAAAAGCAGAGTTACTATACCTGATATCAAGATTTATTGCAAAATTACAACAATTAAGACAGTACATACTAGTGCAAGAGTGACAATTAACCCAGTGGAACAATAAAGAGACCTCACAAATAGAACCACACATATATCAACAGTCAATTGATGACAAAAATGGTGCTGCAGAGCAGTGGGGACAAAAATAGACTCTTCAGCTCTTTGGTGGGGCTAATGGCAGACTCAGGGAAGGCTCACACCAAGGAGTACTTCCCAGAACTTCTGTTCCCAGTGTTCTTGTCCCCATGGTGAGCCACAGCCACGCCCCGCCTCTGCAGGAGACCCTCTAACACTAGCAGCACTTCTTGGAGCAAATAATGTTTGACAAGGAAGCTGGCAAATTCAGATCCTGCATCTGCACAAACACTGGAGATACACCAGAAATATCTACACGTGGAACACCTCCGACAGAACACCTACTGAACGCTGGCAGAAGACCTCAGACCTCCCAAAAGGCAAGAAACTCCCCACGTACCTGGGTAGGGCAAGAGAAAAAAGGAAAAACAGAGACAAAAGAATAGGAATGGGACCCGTGCCAGTGGGAGGGAGCCGTGAAGGAGGAAAGGTTTCCACACACTAGAAAGCCCCTTCGCAGGTGGAGACTGCAGGTGGCGGAAGGGGGAAGCTTCGGAGCCACGGAGGAGAACGCAGCAACAGGGGTGCAGAGGGCAAAGCGGAGAGATTCCTGCACAGAGGGTCAGTGCCGACCAGCACTCACCAGCCCGAGAGGTTTGCCTGCTCACCCGCCGGGGCGGGCGGGGCTGGGAGCTGAGGCTCGGGCTTCGGTCGGAGTGCAGGGAGAGGACTGGGGTTGGCAGCATGAACACAGCCTGCAGGGGGTTAGGGCACCACAGCTACCCGGGAGGGAGCCCGGGGAAAAGTCTGGACCTGCCAAAGAGGCAAGAGACTTTTTCTTCCCTCTTTGTTTCCTGGTGTGTGAGGAGAGGGGATTAAGAGCGCTGCTTAAAGGAGCTTCAGAGACGGGCGCGAGCCGAGGCTAACTGCGCGGACCCCAGAGACGGGCATGAGATGCTAAGGCTGCTGCTGCCGCCACCAAGCAGCCTGTGGGCCAGCACAGGTTACTATCCACACCCCGCTTCCAGGGAGCCTGTGCAGCCCGCCACTAACAGGCTCCCGGGATCCAGGAACAACTTCCCTGGGAGAATGCACGGCGCGCCTCAGGCTGGTGCGACATCCTATCGGCTTCTGCCGCCGCAGGCTCGCCCCGCATCCATACCCCTCCCTCCCCCCCGACCTGAGTGAGCCAGAGCCCCCGAATCAGCGGCTCCTTTAACCCCGTCCTGTCTAAGCAAGGAACAGATGCCCTCTGGTGACTTACACGCAGAGGCGGGGCCAAATCCAAAGCTGAGCCCCGGGAGCTGTGAGAACAAAGAAGAGAAAGGGAAATCTCTCTCAGCAGCCTCAGAAGCAGCAGATTAAAGCTCCACAATCAACTTGATGTACCCTGCATGTGTGGCATATATGAATAGACAACGAGTCATCCCAAATTGAGGAGGTGGACTATGAGAGCAAGATTTATAACTTTTTCCCCTTTTCCTCTTTTTGTGAGTGTGTATGTGTATGCTTCTGTGTGAGATTTTGTCTGTATAGGTTTGCCTTCACCATTTGTCCTAGGGTTCTATCTGTCCGTTTTGTTTTTTTTCTTAAAAATTTTTTTTCTTAATAATTATTTTTTATTTTAATAACTTTATTTTATTTTATCTTACTTTATTTTATTTTGTTTTATCTCCTTTCTTTCTTTCTTTCTTTCTTTCTTTCTTTCTTTCTTTCTTTCTTTCTTTCT
>NW_021703786.1:5186814-5189564 GCF_005190385.1 Monodon monoceros | reverse complement strand
TCTTTCTTTCTTTCTTTCTTTCTTTCTTTCTTTCTTTCTTTCTTTCTACTTTTTCTCCCTTTTATTCTGAGCCATGTGGATGAAAGGCTCTTGGTGCTCCAGCGAGGAGTCAGTGCTGTGCCTCTGAGGTGGGAGAGCAAACTTCAGGACACTGGTCCACAAGAGCCCTTCCAGCTCCACATAACATCAAATGGCGAAAAACTTCCAGAGATCTCCATCTCAACACCAGTACCCAGCTTCACTCAATGACCAGCAAGCTACAGTGCTGGACACCCTATGCCGAACAATTAGAAAGACAGGAACACAACACCACCCATTAGCAGAGAGGCTGCCTAAAATCATAATAAGTCCACAGACACCCCAAAACACACCACCAGACGTGGACCTGCCCACGAGAAAGACAAGATCCAGCCTCATCCACCAGAGCACAGGCACTAGTCCCCTCCACCAGGAAGCCTACTCAACCCACTGAACCAACCTTAGCCACTGGAGACAGACAGCAAAAACAGCGGGAACTACGAACTTGCAGCCTGCAAAAACGAGACCCCAAACACAGTAAGATAAGCAAAATGAGAAGACAGAAAAACACACAGTAGATGAAGGAGCAAGATAAAAACCCACCAGACCTAACAAATGAAGAGGAAATAGGCAGTCTACCTGAAAAAGAATTCAGAATAATGATAGTAAAGATGATCCAAAATCTTGGAAATAGAATAAAGTATATGCGAGAAACATTTAACAAGGACCTAGAAGAACTGAAGATGAAAAAAGCAATGATGAACATCACAATAAATGAAATGAAAAATACTCTAGATAGGATCAATAGCAGAATAACTGAGGCAGAAGAACGGATAAGTGACCTGGAAGATAAAACAGTGGAAATAACTACTGCAGAGCAGAATAAAGAAAAAAGAATGAAAACAACAGAGGACAGTCTCAGAGACCACTGGGACAATATTAAATGCACCAACATTCGAATTATAGGGGTTCCATAATAAGAACAGAAAAAGAAAGGGACTGAGAAAATATTTGAAGAGATTATAGTTGAAAACTTCCCTAATATGGGAAAGGAAATACTTAATCAAGTCCAAGAAGCACAGAGAGTCCCATACAGGATAAATCCAAGGAGAAACACGCCAAGACACATATTAATCAAACTGTCAAAAATTAAATACAAAGAAAACATATTAAAAGCAGCAAGTGAAAAACAACAAATAACACACAAGGGAATCCCCATAAGGTTAACAGCTGATCTTTCAGCAGAAACTCTGAAAGCCAGAAGGGACTGGCAGGACATATTTAAAGTGATGAAGGAGAAAAACCTACAAGCAAGATCCCTCTACCCAGCAAGGATCTCATTCAGATTTGATGGAGAAATTAAAACATTTACAGACAAGCAAAAGTTGAGACAGTTCAGCACCACCAAACCAGCTTTACAACAAATGCTAAGGAACTTCTCTAGGCAAGAAACACAAGAGAAGGAAAAGACCTACAATAACAAACCCAAAACAATTAAGAAAATGGGAATAGGAACATACATATCGATAATTACCTTAAATGTAAATGGATTAAATGCTCCCACCAAAAACACAGACTGGCTGAATGGATACAAAAACAAGACCCATATATATGCTGTCTACAAGAGACCCACTTTAGACCTAGAGACACATACAGACTGAAAGTGAGGGGATGGAAAAAGATAGTCCATGCAAATGGAAGCCAAAAGAAACCTGGAGTAGCAATTCTCATATCAGACAAAATAGACTTTAAAAGAAAGACCCTTACAAGACACAAAGAAGGACACTACATAATGATCAAGGGATCGATCCAAGAAGAAGATATAACAATTGTAAATATTTATGCACCCAACATAGGACCACCTCAATACAAAAGGCAAATACTAACAGCCATAAAAGGGGAGATCGACAGTAACACATTCATAGTAGGGGACTTTAACACCCCACTTTCACCAATGGACAGATCATCCAAAATGAAAATAAATAAGGACACACAAGCTTTAAATGATACATTAAACAAGATGGACTTAATTGATATTTATAGGACATTCCATCCAAAAGCAACAGAATACACATTTTTCTCAAGTGCTATGGAACATTCTTCAGGATAGATCATATCTTGGGTCACAAATCAAGCCTTGGTAAATTTAAGAAAGTTGAAATTGTATCAAGTATCTTTTCTGAACACAATGTTATGAGACTAGATATCAATTACAGGAAAAGATCTGTAAAAAATACAAACACATGGAGGCTAAACAATACACTACTTAATAACGAAGTGATCACTGAAGATATCAAAGAGGAAATCAAAAAATACCTAGAAACAAATGACAATGGAGACACAACGACCCAAAACCTATGGGATGCAGCAAAAGCAGTTCTAAGGGGGAAGTTTATAGCAATACAATCCTACCTTAAGAAACATCTCGAATAAACAACCTAACCTTGCACCTAAAGCAATTAGAGAAAGAAGAACAAAAAACGCCAAAGTTAGCAGGAGGAAAGAAATCCTAAAGATCAGATCAGAAATAAATGAAAAGAAATGAAGGAAACGATAGCAAAGATCAATAAAACTAAAAGTTAGTTCTTTGAGAAGATAAACAAAATTGATAAAGCATTAGCCAGACTCATCAAGAAAAAAAGGGAGAAGACTCAAATCAATAGAATTAGAAATGAAAAAGGAGAAGTAACAACTGAAACTGCAGAAATACAAAAGATCATGAGAGATTACTA